>NW_003852450.1:10268757-10269609 GCF_000181295.1 Otolemur garnettii
CAGAATGAAAGGATTATCCAGAAGAAAAGAAGGTAAGCTATTTCATAAGTTTTGTTGTAAATACGTTCTTTCCCCATTACTAGCATTGTCCTGTTAACAAAATGGATGGGAAAAAATATTACCTTTCATGTATGAGTATTCCCATAAAAACTGGCAATGGTGTGGGTAAGGAGGAAATGCATTGCAGGTAAACAGCTAGCTCTGATGATGATTAGAGGCAATTGGCGGCATTCTATAGAAAATACAGTTCATTTGTAAAGACATAAAAGAGCTAATGTTTAAAATACCAAGATAGGTAAATACCAAGACAAATTTGTATTAGGTAAATTTTTTAAAATTTTAATTACACTTGTAAGTTGGATTTCCAGTTTTTCTAGGAAAATAAAAAAATTAAAAAAAAAACTGGGAATAATATTTCAAGATGATGATGTTGTAGGAAATGAATATTTTTGAAAACAAGTGGAAAATCTTTGCTCCAAAACACAACACCCTGCTCTAAGTTTAATGCTGCAGGTCATAGATACACAGTAGAATCTCTGTAAGTCAACCACCTAAGGGACTGTAACAAACTGGCCAACATGGAGGTGGTCAACGTAAGGCAGTGGGCCTACTGTATTGATACATACGTGTGTTGTACGTTGGTCTTTGAAATTAGGTCAACTTAGGGAAGTGGTCAAAATAGAGAGGTCATCAACCACAGAGGTTCTACTGTATTTAGGAAATCATAATTTGGTTTGCTTTCTAGTCTAAGTATATTTTGACTGAAATCTTTGAAAAAATAGCCATCTCCAGTTAAAGATTAATAGTTCAATGAAATAATAATGCTTATGTGGATCTCAGTCTCCACACTCA
>NW_003852450.1:10269815-10301448 GCF_000181295.1 Otolemur garnettii
AAGTCTAAAAAAGTACAGAGGAATTAGCAAAATTGAGAATAAATATGATTATTTTTCCTAGTTCTTCCATAAACTAATCTGTAACCATTGGGTTTGTTTTATATTTGTTTGCTTAATGATGTGTGAAGAGCTCCATGGCTGATATCAGAGTTTGTAGGTGTGCTGTTTCTATAGCCCTAATGAAGATATCTATGATCAAATACAGAGGAAATAATTACGCTACATGCCCAACTGCCTTTCCTAAACCCTTCAGGGACAGAAAGTGCAGCTGTGTATCACCTGCCTATATTCTGCAAATAGCACTGGAAGATAGAACGCAATGAAACTTTAAGTCAAATAGTACAAAAACGCATTACTGCCAATCTATTTTTATGTTGCTAGACAAATTATAAATGCATGGCAACATTGGTCCATTGCTAAATTTACATTGCAAAATCATATTGATGTTTGAATGGCATCATTTGCCGGGGAAGCCTAGAAACATACCTTGCCTAAACAAAAGAAAAAAATCAGGTGGCGCCTGTGGCTCAAAGGAGCAGGACGCTGGCACATGCGGAGGTGGCAGGTTCAAACTCAGACTAGGCCAAAAAAAAGAAAAAAAAGAAAAAAAATCATGAAATACATGCAAGAAAACCTTTCTAGAGCTAACATGAGGGTATTTGAAAGGCACTGTCAAATATATTTATTATTCAAAAGCATATTTTGTTTAGAAACTGGGCTTTACTTCAGTATCTTATCAACTAATTTTTTAATCATAAAAATTTAGAAAGATAAAATAGAAAGTCTTATTCGAAGCAGTAATTATAGGGATGGTGAAATGACTTCTTTTTTATAAGAAGCAGTCATTTCAAGTAAACATGTAATAAGTTTCCTTTCAGTAAAAAAAGTGTTGATTAACAAAGCTGAACATTCACACAAGGCAATATGCCACTCAAAATACCAGTGTAAAAATGTTAGTTCACAAATGGGGATTCTAAGCTGGTCTGTAATAATTAGTCATATTTTCTTGACTGAGAAAGAAACCTCTCTCCCAGGGTTGAAGATTAGAGTAGAAGCAGAGATTTTGAGTATGAGAAAAGTATATTATACTCATGTTACATATTGAGTAACATTGGGTAACATTGCTATGATGGAAGACTTTCATTATTCAAGTGGGAAACATGAAAATTATAACTATGGGCAAATTACATTGCCTAGCAAACACTATTTTTCTCTGGGCCAGCATTTCTTAACAGGTGACATTACTGACATTTTGGACAAGATAATTTTTTGTCATGAGGAAAACTGCTATGCATTGGAGGTTTTTTATCAGCATCCTTGGCCTCTACTTGCTACCATGTTTCCCTGAAAATAAGACACTGTCTTATATTTATTTTTTCTTAAGAAGACACATGAGGGCTTATTTTCAGGGGCTGTCTTATTTTTATTAAGTATAATACCACAATCTACATTTATTCAAATACAGTTAAGTCATCTTCTTCTGGAACCTGACAGGGGGAGCCGACTTTGTTGGTGGAGCTGGCGCTAGTGATGTGTGAACTCCTTTCCTCTAGCTGTTCGCACATGCACAATGGGATGCCTGCCACCAAGGTTACCACATGCACACTGGTACAAGTGCGAATGGCTTGGAGAAAGGAGCTGTGGCAGATAAAAGGTATTTCAGTCTTCCTTACTGCTTTGTGCCGAAATGCATGGCGTGGCTATGCAGCATATCTGCATTTTTTGCCATCTCTAGGTCTTATTATCGGGGTAGGGCTTATATTTAACAAATGCGTAGAAATCCAGCTAGGGCTTATTTTTTGAGTAGGTCTTATTTTCGTGGAAACACAGTAGATGTCAATAGCGCTCCTTGCTATCATGCTCAGGTGTAGAAGGTGTCAAATGCCCTCTAGAGAAAAATCTCCCCTGCTTAAGTATGACTTGTCTAGGCATTTTTGGTTTTTTTCTTTCATCATCATACAAAATGAGTTATGTTTGTTCCGTGCATTCACTTTAATAGAACTTTGCCACAGAGAAATTTTATGTACTAAATGAAGAACAGCTCTATAATGCAAATGTTTCTGCAGTATATAAAAATATAGGAATATTCCCAACTCAGTGGTACACTCATCACTTGAAATGTTTGCTAGATAATACACGAAATTTAAGGAATGTTGAATGTGGATCTATACTTTGTGTGCCTTACTTGAAAATTTGCAATGTAAATCAGGTAAATCAAAGCAAAATGTCTTTGATTGAACATGAAAACATTTTCTGGTATATTATAGTTAAATATAGTAACATTGAAGGCTGTGTTGACCAGTTTGATGGAAGTATTTCAGATTGCATGTGAAAACCCCACACTGTACCCCAGAAGTGCATTAATGTACATAGCTACCATTCAATTAAAAAAAATATATATATAGTAACATGTTTTCAAAGGCTACTCGTCACATCAGAGAACAAAATAAGAGCCCACTGGGATGATTCTACATGGGGCTGCTTTGAGCAGAAGAGTGACTCTCCTGTGCTTTTCCTTGAATGTTAGTTTTATCTGCATGTGCAAACACACCTTTCTGGGCAGTGACCATCTTGAGAGTGAAAGAAAGAAATCTCAGGAGAGATTGTCATGAAAATGGGTTGATAATCATATATCTAAAATACAGACTGTCATTTTTTTTTAACTAACAATGAGATGGTAGAAAAGCTATTAGCCTGTTATACCTTTTTTTTTTCTTTTGAGGGGTTTATTTGGTGGAACTATATTGATAAAAAGAAAACAATAACAGCCACATAGAAACCTCCAAGGCAATTCTAATCGAAAGAGAAATATCCAGGGCATAGAGAATCTTATGTTGTAGATCACAGGGAGAAAAAGTCCTCATATGGCATGAGCCACTCACTGGTCTTTCAAAAAATTGTGAAAGTTGCTAAATCAGTGGGTTTTAGCTTGATTTGGATTAACAAAAAAGCTACATGAATGATTCAGATATATTAAATGATAAATATTTCTTTTCAGTATACATTTATAAATGTCTGATGAGTCATGTGGGGGCTCCTTCACTGAGACCTAGCAGGACTGAGCTGATTTGCCTTTTACTCTTCATAGATCATAGTTCTCATGATTTTTTTCCCAATGCTTCTGAGGATCACCTACTTTGAAACTCTGCGCTAGGGATATGAAGGCACCAAACTCAAATACACCAGTATTTCTTTTTTTACCATATGTTTTACAATATGAGATTTTTAATAACTTTTCTAGATCTATTAATGATAAAATAACAGCTTTGCCTTTCGTAGGACCTGAGTTGTGTGCCACGAATAGATATGGCTCGGTATCTTCCAGGCATTAATTATAAGGTGATTGAATATATCACTATGAATCTGTAGTGGTGAGATTTAGACATTAAACTTGGAGATTTCATAGCCCCAATTTGTAGTAACTACGTAATAAAATGGTGTTATGCGTATCACTCAAATTTTTTCTTTATGCCGAGTATAGGGTAATGATATTTTGTTTCTATATGTTACATTTGATAATTACAGTAGAGTCTTTCCCTGATCCTAAATCATATAACATGTAATAAAGGATAAAAGTGGATATAAGAATTTATCATTGCCGGTCAATTTGAAATAGGATAAAACATTTTTACAGTGAATAGGTTCAAATTGACAAGAAAGCACAATTTCTTTTAATCATTCTTAGAACTTAGTTATTGAAAAAAACATTTAAAAGGTCAGTTTCCCAAAGTTTAGCTCTACCTAGAATTGCCTGGAGAGTTTGTTCAAATCCAGATTTCTGAGCTTCATGCCCAGAATTTCTGATTCAGCAGGTGAGCCCTGAGGATCTGTATTACTAACAAGTTCTCAGATGATCCAGAGTCTCATGGAGAGTCGTTGTCCTAAAGACAAGCTTAATGCCGGGGACAGTTTCTCATTTTGACTCTGTAACTTTCACTTCATGAAAAATGGCAAAAGACCATGTAGAAAACAATTAAACAAACAAACACATTGCATGAATTTTGTTTATCCTCCCCATTGACAAGCCTGGATACAGCATTACTGTCAGTGGTTTGGCTACGCACATTGTGAACTGGAGGTTCATGTTGATGTTTGGAGTTTTGCAAGGGACCAAATCAACTGTATCACTGCAAAGAATGATGTATGAGACTGGTTGTTTTTAATGAAAGATTCTTTACACGCCATTGACAAATGAGAAACATTAAAAGAAAACAAAACTGACGGTCTACTCTCAAACGTGGAATTGAATTAGCTAAAACTTCTTAAACATTCACACAAGGTAGACATTTATTTTCTTGAACTGGTCACTACTTCCTCATCCATATTTTGTACACATTTTTTCTTAATTATTCTTATTCCCCCTGCCACAAATAATCATTTTCTCCCCTAAGTCTTCAGGTCCTTAATGTACCCACCAGCTCTTGTCCTTATACATTTTACAGCCTAAAGGCCCCATCCATTCAGTACTTCTATTTAAACTTTGGCAAGGTCTTATTAAATTTAGGATCTCATAAAGGACATCCATATATTTAATTTATATGCAATAAAGTATCTGTGATTCCAGAAAACATTTTCAAAGGGTTACCACCTAGAGACGGAAAGGCTATGCAGCTCCATGAAGTGCCCCTAATAAAGATGGTGACGGGAATGATCCTCTCTGGAATTGTTCAGTCAGCCTTCTCTCTGTCAGATACAATGAGCAGGTTTAACAAGACAGGCATAATGTTCCAGTCTTAAAAATTCTGCAGAATGGAATAACATGTTATCAGAACTGCACATGTGACTTAAAGCTGTTAAGTTGACTGTTTAGATCAGTGCGAGTCAACAGAAATATACAGCTTGCTACAAAAAAAAAACAAAAAAACAAACAAACAAACAAAAAAAACTATGAGAAGCTAAGGGTTTTAGTCGAGGATAGGGTATCTGGGATAAGTGACATGAGAAGTCTCTTTCTTCATGATATGATGAATCCAGAATTTTCCACTTCTCACAATGTTCACGATATCCTCAATCCTGCCATGTTTTAGTGAAACCAGCTTACCATTTATGACATTCTTTCACAAAGAACATTAAGCTAACATCTTCACTGAGTGCAGTAAGTGATATAGACACATCAACAGAGAAAAGAAAAAGTACGTTTCTTTGATTAATCTCAATAATCTGTGGGTACACGCTGATTTTGACGATAAAATATGCCAAAATAGTGTCATTTTTAAGATTCTCATGTAGACAAATGGAACCTTGATTCTAGCTTCTGAAAGAGAACTTACAGAGTTTTTACTAACTTTTAGCCTTTTGACTATATAGCAGGAGAAGTTGAAAAAGAAGTGATTCTTAATTAAATACTGGAAAATCATCACCGGGTCTCTTCAATTCAGTCACTAGTGTCCAAAGAAAACCTTACACCAAATTGTTGATTGATTTGTCTGTGACCAATCATTTTATCTACTCTTAATGCAGTCGATAAGCTATGGGACTGGAACACTAACAGTTAAATTTTTTTATTTGGCCTTTGTCTCGGTGAGACCAGCCTTCACTGATAACATATTTATTAACACTTCCAGATGCTTTACAAATCAAATCATACAACTTAGGGAGCACTTACTCTCTGTGTTTCCCACACAGTTTAATAATTCTGGCCAATCCTTTTTTGTGGAAGCAAAGACACAAAACTCCAAACACGAACATGAACCTCCAGTTCACCATGTGTGTAGCCAAACCACTGACAGTAACGCTGTATCCAGGCTTGTCAATGGGGAGGATAATCTGTGATAGCAAAATTGTATCCCTTCCTTCCTGCAATTACCTCACCGCCCTAACAGCCTTGACATCTGGGGAGCCCCTGCTACTGTAGCAGCTGTGATTCCTGTCCTAAAGCAGGAAGTTAACTACACATTCCAAAGAGCCCTAATTGTTTTTGTATTTTCTGGCAGCTCAAAAAAGCTTGGATGTTGAGGAACACACTATTTTGTAGCAACCACGTGTTGGCACTGTATACCAATGTACATTTTCACCATCTCAGCCGCCAACAGGTATTGAATGTGGTCTTTCACTTAATGACCTGTAACTTTACATTGTGGTTCTATTCCACATTTAACCATTTCACATAGAGGACCATGTTGCATTAGAAAATTGGACATCATCCTGCTCGTTCTCACAGTTCTCTCCCTGTTTTATTTCATCACTCCGCCCCACTCATGATTTTCCCAAATGACCAACAGGGAAGAAGGTTTACCCGGCAATATACTCCTATTTAAATTGTTGGAAAATGATTGGCTAATTTAAGTTAGTGAGAATCACTGTGCTCTGTATTTTCTCATGTGGCACTTCAGTTAAAAGAGATTTCAGATACTTGTGAATTTGCTATAAATCAATAGTTCTCCCAAAGAAGAGTACAGAATTAGTGTATTGAACAACTGAATTCTGGCATCACTAAATGTCTAAAATAGTTTATGTTTTTGACCTAATAAATCTATAAATTATTTATGCAGATCGCTTTTATTCCTTAAAACTAATCAAAGGGAATTACTGCTGGATTGATTTACTGGTAATTTATCTTTGAAATGGCTACAAATAATTATCATTCTCACGTTAAGAGCGTTAGTGTTTTTTGTTCATTGAATTAAGAATGAAATGGATTTTGGTACTGCCCTACGATTACTTTGTTAATCTAAACAATTGCTGGTGATCTAGAAACTAAACTGTTTTTCGCAGAACAGATTGGGGATTGCTCGGAGTCCTAACATAACTCTACAAAAATACAATTGCATGTGATTTTCATGTAGCTTAGAAGTCTTATTTTTTACTTCTGTTTTTTTTCCTGTTTCCTGCCTTTCTTTCAAAATATTTTATTATGACTTTAATTAGCCCTAGTTTCAAATTTAATTTTTCCCCTTGCTTAATTATTTCTTCTGGAATTTTACACTTATAGTGATTAAATCTCAACCTCCTACCTGCCTCTGCTATAATTTAATGATTGACGATTAATTTTAAAGGGTTGTCAATACCTTTTACTCAGTGACTGTAACCTCTGATACCCTCTCCTGGTTATAAATTTGTTTGAAATGTATTTATAGTACATTTTCTATTACACTGAGTCTATGTATACTTAAGTATTCTGCCACATTTATCTAACTGTTCCTGTGATAACCACAGGGTATTATGCATTCTTCTATTATTTTAATACTCCAAGGTATGCTGCAGGTTTAAATAGCCATAAAAACAATACTCCTTTAGGTAGTTACTGGTTTGTTTATCTTCACTGCTCCAGAAAATCTTGCTAAGCAAATTGCCTGGGGCTGGTATTTGTAACCATTAACAATTAGGGATTTCAGAAAGATATTGCTATGAAACTTTGAAAAAGCCTTGTCAAAATCAGATACAAAGTATACAATGCTTTCTCTAGGATTGTTCTACGTGGCTGTTCAGGCTGCTTGCCTTTCTTATCTTAACTTTGATTCACTTTCCATCAGCATGAAACAAGTCATCAGAAATTCTGTATCCATCTTGGGTTGTTCAAGATGTTCCTAAGCATCTGAATTATTCTCAGAATCAATAAAACAGAATTATTTTTATATGATGATGTCTTTACATGTCATTGCGATTTTGCAGAGGTTTGGACAAAATGCCAGTGAAGTACTTTCATTCCCAAGGGATCCACTTACACAAAAAAGATAGAGGCACACCCGTCTGCAGTCAGGACTCTCATCATTAGTCATATGTATTGAGCTCTGGGGGGAAACACACAGAAGATGGCTGGGACACTGCTTCCAGGGTGTTGACACTCTCGAATTTTTACTAATAATCTGGCACAGCTGGGTAATAATAAACACTAGGCAAAGACTTTTCAACAAAAGCATTTCCATTAGTCTCTGCTTCAGGACAGATAGCAAAAGAAGGCTCTGTTTTTATTGAATACAACCATTTTCAAATATTTAGAACAGTATTAATGAAGAATTAGGTTACAGTGTTCGGTTTTGATTTTGTTTACTGGTTTATTGGTGTCTTGCAGAAATCCCCATTGTCTTTGAATTATTGTACTTTGAGCCTGATTTGCACCAGAAATAGTGCTGATTAAGTTGTTCTGGTATTTTTCTTTTTTCTTACACTTTTAAAATCACTTTTAACTTTCCAAAGACCTCTTGGTCAGATGGTTGACTTTTAGAATTTCGTTATTCCATAAAATAATAAATTATATCAAGGTAGAAAAAATTAAAAGTAAAACAGATAATTTATCCGTAAGACATATTGCCTTTGAACTATTCAAAGCTGACTTTAGTAATTTATTATCAAGATGTTCCCACCTGCTAACATAAATTTTGACAAAATGGAAATGTTATTTTTGGCCATTAAAAATACTGTCTTCAATCACCCCCAAATTTGTACCAAAAAGTAACCTGGAAATAATTCTTAAGTATGCCGAGAACAAAGAGAGATAAATAATATTTTTAATGTTTGGTAAACTCTTGGCAAAGTATTTATATTTCTAACAGTACCTCCTTTAAAAATAATCTTGTTCATTTTTTAATACAAAAGAGAATTACCACAAAAATAATGCTGAATTCTAGAAACTATCAGTGACATATTGTTAGCCAAAAATAATAAATGTCTTGATGTAAACTTCAGAGAGCCATGTGCCATGAGTCATTAAAGCACAACTACTTCCTTTTGTCCAGATTTTCATATAAATAAGACATAATAAATCTATTATGAAAATCCCCACATCATAACTGCCCCTTGATAATGTGATATATGCATATAAAATTATAATTTAAAGCCAAAACTCGTTAATGTTTTAGCTTTCAGAGACGATCTGGAGAATGAGTTTGCAAATGGTGTAGCTTATATCTTATTACCATTATTGACTGCTGAGATTTTTCACGGAGGTCAAACCTGTGTTTATGTTCTGCTGAATCTTATGTGTGAAATATATTCTTCTTGTTTTAAAACAGAAAAACATATGAGGGAAGGTAGAAGACTCCAGTGTTCTTAACTGCTCGCGTACAAACACCACTAAACTTTCCACATCAAGACATTTGAAGTTAGCGTCTAGTCACTTTAAACCCAGATGTGTATATTTTGGGCACATTTTTTTGAGCACTACATAATCATAACGTAACCTACAATAACAATGGAAGAAAACCGAGCTCTGCTGATAAAATACGTTCTACTTTTTATGTGGTGTTAACAAAATGACTTAGATTAAAAAAAAAGAAAGAAAAAAGAAAGAAATCTGTCTTAGTTTAAGACAGAAGCACAAAAACATTTCCCTTCTGGACAACAGACTTTGGCATTGCAAGATCAAAGGAACAATTTTATCTGCGTTGTGACTGCAGACCAAAAGATTTTACAGTATTCCTGTCTCCATGCTAAAGCTTATGTGTCTTTAATGGCATTTAAATTACAGCCCTCTGTAGCCATACAGTCAAAACACCATGTCATCTGATGGGGCACCATATTATAATCTGTCAGTGTGTCTCACTTAAAAATTCTTCTATCCTGTACTTGTCCTAGTTTTTCTCTTTTGGTAGAAAAACAGAGCAAAATACCTTCTTTTAAACAAGGTTTACCCGTTGATTTAATAAAGATAGACAAATGTCATACTTTGGCTTCTATTATTTTAACTTAATGAATTTAAACCAATGCACAGATTTTTCCCCTTTTATCTGAAATAAGCCCCATCCACATTTTGCCTTGTTAGTTTTTAGCATTTTCATCTTCCTCGCGTATCACATAGCATATGACATATTACAGACACTTATTTGATAAAAATCAAAACTGCTGAGTTTCCATTAGAGAATTAGGGTGAAAGTATTATTTTCTCAAGCAAAGTAGTTTATGTTAAACCAATTTATAATAGAGTGAGTATCATATAGAAAGGGAAGGAGCTATTCTCTGAATACTGGGATAGCGCATAATACAGATGGCATTTTTCAAATGTCACTGGAGAGACAAGTTTTAATTTGAACATGTACTTTTAACATAATGTTTATTATAGTAACTAAACAATAAAAACTTTCTGAAAATTAGCATTTTACTCAGAGTATTCCTGCACGTATAAAAATAAGATGCTACATTTTTACAGGAGCAGTGAGCTTTTTCTCAAAAATAGAAATAAGCAAGCATGCACCAGCAATTATCTGCTGCTTTCATGTTATCTAATTTTATATGCACTTATAAGTAGTTATCATAAGAATTTAAAAGAGCAAAACTGATTTTTTTTCTAGGAGCATATGCTAGATTACTAACTGATGGATAACTTTGCTTTTGTGATTCAAAATATAACATGGTACTTGGTGCATTTTTAAGGCTAGATTTAAATAACTTGAAAAAATAATGAATTTTGAAGCCACATGTTCATTTTGAGATTGCGATACAGCATGTTTGAGGAGCATAAGTGGAAGGCATATTTTTAATTACAGTGGTACTCTCTTAAACAAACTTCATGTAGGAATACTTATACCAGGTGTTTCTCTTCTGGAAAAAGCCAACCATTACAAAGGAATGGATTTTTACATTTCTAAATTATTCTGACCAACTTTTATTCTTATTAGTTTTTTGGCAGAAAATCTCATCTTCTGTATGCACTAGGTAGAGTAGAAATAAAGGAGGCTACTGGACACCTAAGAAGTTGAGGAGTAAAGTCTTTTTCTCAACCTGCAATGCCAAAAATTCTTCCATGTACGGTACTTACCTGAGGAACCAGGTGTGGAATGCAAATGGTTTTGATTGAGACTGTATCATTTTCTCACTCATTCAGGATGCGAAGATTACACAATTGCTTAATATTTGACAAGATATGATGACAAGCATTTTGTGGTCATAATTTGATGTAGCTAAATGAGGCCGTACAATGCAGTATTTTGACAAAAGATGCATTATTTTCTTTTCCTGGGAACAAAGAAAAAAAGAGTGGCATTCAGTGTCAAAAGAACAGAACAGAAAAAACATTTCTCCATGCATGGAAAACGGTTGATTTTCTATCCCCATTCTCTGCTACCCCTCAACACTAGGATATATCCAAGAATATTTCTGGGGGGTTATCACTGATAAAAACAAAATACTTTATGCGCAATATCATGAACATTTATTAATCTGCTGCCCAATTTAAGAACTACAGCAGCACCAAAATGGATAATGCAACTTCTGTGCTTGTCACCTGCTTTCTTCTACCCCTTGGAAGTTAATGTTATCCAGGTCTCCTCACGCAGTTGTGCAGGGTGTGTACTTTACAAATTCACATGCAGGCCTGATGTGAAGGATACTCCTTAAATTGTGCTGTGCATTGCCTAGACAGATTTTCACAGTGGCTTAGTACACCCCTGAGGTTTGAGATTACTTTTTCATATATGTGGTAGTTTCACTTGTTTTGAACTTTACAAATATTATAACATTTTGTCCATATTCTTACCAGAACTCGCTTTTTCAAGAAAAAAAATTGTGTTTCTACTTGATTTCTACATTGTCATGTATAGTGAAATGGCTTTGGTTTATTGCTATAGAATTTTACACTACCTTACTATCCTCAATTTATTTATTTTCTTCTCTTCTTTGAAATTTGAGTTGTTACCTGCTTTTTAATTATACAAGCTATTGCAGAAATATTTTATAATGTCTCTTGGTGCACACAGGCAAGAAATCCTCTAAGGTAAGTTACTAGAATAGGAATTTCTGAGTCATAAAGTTTGTGGATGGATGAAAATTATGCACATGAATAGTAAACTTTTAAGACTCTTCTAAGTGCATATGAAAAATATTATGATAGGAAACTGGACAACCCTTCCTGAAAAAGAATTATATAGCCAGGCGTTGTAGCAGATGCCTGTAGTCCCAGCTGCTTGGGAGACTGAGGCAAAAGAATCACTTAAGCCCAAGAGTTTGAGGTTGTTGCTGTGAGCTGTGATACAACACTCTACCCAGGGTGACAGCTTGAGACTCTGTCTCAAAAAAAAAGACCTAAATATTTCCTAATACTTTCAGCCTTTGTACAAGTACTACTTGTGCATAAGCATCAATTTCATTTATAAGTAGCTACTTGAGTGGTTTCATAAAATACCTGCTTTGTTAAATCAGTCAATTCATCATGATATCTAGATCTATTATCTAGAAAGGGAAGCAGAGCCAGAAACTATTTTGATTACCTTAATATGGATTACGTGCATTTATTTTAAACTTGGGGAATGATTAAAATTAGGGGATCCGGCTAATGAAAAAAGACCAATTTTCCTTTCCTTCCCATACCCTTTCAAATTAGTTCTAGAAATATAGAATACAAGCCCCCAAAGTGAAGATTACAATTATAATCCTAAGTATAAGAAAGCAGATATATGTACAGACAATTATTAGAAAGGAAAAACTTTTTTATTGTGTTAAAATGTGCGTGACATGAGATTTACCTTTTAAACCATTTTCAGTGTACAGTTCAGGGGAGTTCGGTACATTCACAGCATTGCACAACCATCACCACAATCCATCTCCAGAACTTGTTCACCTTCCCAAACTGAGACTTCATACTCGTTACACAATAGTTGGCCTTCTGCCTCCCTACATCCCCTGGCAACCACCAGTCTATTTTTTATTTTTATGAATTTGCCTGCTCTAATTCCTTCATGTAAGTGGAATCATACAGTACTCGTCTTATTGTAACTGGATTATTTCACTTTACATGGTGTCTTCAAGTTTCATCCATGTTGTAGAAGAATATTCTTCCGTAAAATGGAATAGATACCATTATGTGTCTATGCGACTTTTAGTTTATCCACTCATGAGCAAAGCACAATATTGCTTCCAATGTTCTTTCTTTTTTAATTTATTTATTTTTATTTCTTTAATTAAACTATAGCAGTGTACATTAATGCTTTCAACTTTCAACTGCTGTGAATAATGTAGCTATGATTACAAGTGTATAAATATGTTTTTAAGTTCCTGCTCACAATTTTTTTTTTTTTTAGATATTAAGGTTTCCATGAATTCCTATAAATTTGCATCCTGGGAAGCTGTGACCAAGGTGTTAAAGAAAAACCTTAGAATATTCTCTGTAGATTGGTAGAAAAAAAGGACAGAGATAGTATGCTTTTTATATATGTGTGTATATATATATTTTTTTTTTACAATACTTTTCTGTTACTTGAATGCATTTATTTACTCCAGAAATGAAAATTGGATATTCACATGCAGGTTGCTGTCCTCTAACTTCAATAATGTGAAATTATTCAAGAATTAAAACCGTGCTATGAAGTTGCTAATACGAAGGGCACATTTTATGATTACACTTTTCCCATGCTACTTCCACTAATAATCACTTAATATTTGCTTAGGCGGTGAAACCGAAAACTACTTTATTTGCCAGCACTCACAGTGAGATGATTATTTGATGGATAAATCTATACTCAGATATACAGACAAAACGATCTAGTCAGTTAATCAGGGCCAACCCTTTCTTGGCCATTTTACAGAGCAGGAAACAGATTTTGAGAGGTTAAATGTAAAAGGTTCTTCAATTAGAAAGGGGCAAAGTCAAAGTTCCAACTTGAGTCTTCCTGGTATCCAAGCCCATTTTAAGCATTACAGATCTGACTCCCCTCCCTGTCCCTTCCTGGGTCATCTACACACCATGAAGTAGATTGCAAAGTAGGAAGCTGCTATTTTTCTCTTAGATCTCTCCTGCAAAAAGAGGTTAAATCACTTTTTAAAAAAAGATTTCATAACTGATAAATAGTATAGTAAAAACTCAGGTCTTTTTTTTTTTTTAGGCTTTTCTCTGTATCCACATAACCTATGACTGCCTTAAGTTTTTTTGAAGTTAATGTACTTGATTTTGCTCCCAAAAGATGAAGTAAGAATGATGGACATGGCATGCATCTTTTCAAAAAATTAGGTGACATGTGTAAGTTGCCCTATGTCATATTTCTTTTATTGGGTTAATGAGCATCACATTTTATATCAGTTGAGTTTAGGAAGAGCTGTCAATCATTTGCACCTGACCCTAATTGCACTTAAGAAGCGTTCTTGCAAGAATCCTTGTAAGAAATTTAAATGTAGATATAGAAAGGATTAATGATTCTGTAATACCAAAACTATTTTTAAACTTATATACAAATCTGACTAGTCCTCCCTTGATATGATAGGAATTGCACAGGTGGAATCTGTTAGAAGTTGCTACTCAAGCTTATTTTTGTAAGTAATTCTAGATAACAATATGCACCATTACCTTCCAAAGCACTACTCACCTGTGCCTGGAAAAGTTCAGTAATGACTACCAGAAGCATTTGTAACTTAGTTGAATTTTAGTGGATGGAAATATCATTTGTGCATTAACACGTGGGGAAATCTCCAAAAGGTAATTATTTGCTATCCTTTGGATTAATACAGTGGCATGTCACGTACTTATGGGAAAATGAACAAGCACATGTGTAATAAATATATCTTTCTCTTCATGCAGCCTGAAAATTTCAGCTTCGAATTACTTCAGTAACATGTCTTTACTCCTTTCGTTGGATTGGTTTTCCAAAAAGCAGTGGGGAAAGGCACTGTTCATTTTAAAATAAGGAACTATGAAATTAAAAATTCATAATTTCTATAACGAATAATTCATAAACTATAAATGATGCTTTAAAAAAAGAGACCTCTACTTTCTTAGGTTTTTATTGAGAAAACAAATGCATTATGGCCTCCTGTTACTACACCAGCATCTTTTATCACCTCTATCATGCTGGGGCTTCATTTCCAACTAGAAAAACCTACATGCTAACCTCGGCAGTGATATTAATGCTACAGTAGGTCCCTTGCTCCTTACTGACACTCACAAAGTTCCCATCTCCTGGAGCCTAAGTTATTAAGTTGATTTTACTTTTATTCAATTGATTTCGCTTCAACTACTGATTTCACTTCGTCTACTCATTTCATTAGTATAAAACAGAAGAGGGTTTAATCATTACTTAAGGCTAAAATAAATAGCAAAATATGATGTTTGTCAAAGTCGGAAATAAAGCTAAAATATTCTCAGGTGAAAGCAAAATAGAGTTCACTAGAGAAAAACAGAAAGATACCTATGCTGACAGTTTTAATAGAAACATTTATGTAAAAATGCAAACATGAATTTTTAGTTCAATAATTTCACTTCCCAAGGACAAGGATTATTTGTCCTCCCTTTTTCTCATTTAAATGAATAAAATGTGTTTATCTTGGATAAGCTAATCGTATAGATGTTCATCTACACAGATAGAAATAGTCATCTCTAAGATGTCAAATTTGTAAAAACTCCTGCATTGACTGGTGTTCTGGACACTAGTTTTGGAAGAGCTGTGACTCTCAGCAGGTGCTTCTGCTGAATCAGTTTCTGTAGTCTGTGAAGTGGCCGTTCCTTTACGAGGATACTTCTCCCACTTTCAAGCATTTACTGTACAAAGGTACATGAGCAGTGAGACCCAGAATGTTTTGTAAAACTTGTACGATTTGAACGTCATGAAGACATGTATTCTAAAATACTAGGATGATTGGGGAGATGAAGAAGACTTTTAAAAAAATATGAATGCCATCTAGTACACGTAGGAGAAAGGACAATATTAGGAAATATGGGGGGTTCTTTGGTTGTCATTGCTCAGAAAATGTGAGCACCAGTTTGGAAGGGGGAAGTGAAGCTTATGAGTGACTTCTGTATTCACTTCGAAAAAGTGATTTACTTACTTAAATCAAGTAAAAAAAAAGTGATTTTACTTACTTAAATCAAGACAACCATATTTAAAAAATACATATACATGAACATTACATACAGGCATATGGGATATATATGTACATATATATATGTATAAATACATATAAATCACAACCATCAGTGCAATAGTTCCTTTGTTTTTCAGAAACAATCACTTTCACACACGTTACATTTTGTCTTTGAACTCTGCATTTGAATATTGATGGACATTATAGTTATTTCTGGAATTGGGTTACTCCTCTTTGTGTCAGTAGCTTGGTTTCGCTTAACATAGTTAAATTTAAATTTAATTAAATTTGTTGATTTAGTATGAATTAACATTTTAGATTTGAAATTCTCTGGAGTTTTCTAATATGACCAAAGGCCAGAAATACCTCTACATGTTTGCATCTCTGTTTTACTTTTTTTTTTTTTTATTTTTTGACTTACCTGTCCTGAAATGGATTTCTGTTATATTTTCTTACTGCATTTTACAGGCGATTGCTGAAACTTACACATGAATTGTTTTTATATAGCTTCTACTGTAGATGTACTCATATGTTACTGACCATATGAATTATATTTAGCAACTCCGGGGGAAAAACACAATCTCCAGTTAAAAATGAAGGGCATACATGAGGGTACCCAGTGAGTGAATCATCAAGAAACGCAACACCGTGCAATAACTGGTGAATCACCATCTGTAAAGGAAGTTACTTGAGAATTTTCACACAGATGGTTGCTCTAAAGCACACATAAGAATGGGAGGGAGGAGAGAGAAAAGAAAGGAAGGAAAAATAAATATGTGGGGGGACCTGAGACTATTTTATAGGGAGCTTTTATTGTTCTTTCATTTCTTGACCACTGAAACAACTCCTTAAATCCTACAACTCTTCTACAATTGCCATTCTATGTACACAGCCTTAAAAATTCTTAAATTGATCACATTTAATTCAGAACTTTTCTTTGAACTCTTACACCTTATCCACTGTCAGGTGACGTGAGAAGGAAGTTTCTGTGTTGTTTATTTCATGCTAGTTTCCACTCTGTTGAGAGTGGGGACCACATACCATGTAGTCTGTAAAGACTCCATGCAGATAGAAAGCAGAAGGGAGGAAGGAAGACCTACTAGAGTTATTTGTACATCTTCGTAATTTATTCCCATAACCTTTTTAAAGCTCTGGCTCATCCTTCTCTACCTTGTCTTGTAGAATTCATGCCAAAGAATGTATTTTAGAATAAGAAATTGATTCATTTATACTGTAGCCCAAGCTGTACATGTATCACTGAGTGTGTGACATACATACAACTCTGGTAACTCTGTGTAGAAACTGTTAGCACATTCTGCTACCCATAGACTAGGGTCAAAATCCTTACCCTGGTATCAAAAATCTTTCATATTCTGAGCCCAGAAAATGTGGTAACTTCAAACATCCTCCTTGCTTCTCCGCAAAGTTTCCAGAAACATCTATCCGATATTTATGTGCTCTTTCCCTAACAGATGAACTTGTATATCTAGTTGCTTTCCTTGTAACCCTTTCTCCTGTAATGCCTCTGTCTGTTTCTCTTCACAGATAATTTTTATTCATCTCTTCAGTAGATAAGAATCATTCAAAACTTTCCTAAGTATTTTCAGGAACTTACTATTTACAGAAGACATACCAGGAAAAATAGAAACATATTTAAGGGTTATCTAGCTCAGCCTTTTCCCTTTGTAGCTAAGGAAACTGAGGCACAGAAAAAGAATACTGTTTGAAGTCTCATGGTAATAAATGATAAGGCCCAATCTCACCATCTATCTCTTGCTGGTCTCTACTGGTTGATCATACCAGCTTTTGTTTCAGAGGACTGTAGAATTAATCTTAGGAATATGTTAACCTTTCCAAATATAAACAGGTGATACAAAATAGTTCTCTCTTTTTTTTCTTTTTTTGAGACAGAGCCTCAAGCTGTCCCCCTGGGTAGAGTGCTGTGGCATCACAGCTCACAGCACCTCCAGCTCATAGGCTCAAGGGATTCTCTTGCCTCTACTTCCCAAGTAGCTGGGACTACAGGTGCCTGCCACAGTGCCTGGCTATTTTTTGGTTGCAGCCATCATTGTTGCTTGGCAGGCCCAGGCTGGATTCAAACCAGCCAGCTCAGGTGTATGTTGCTGGCACCTTAGTCGCTTGAGCCACAGGTGCCAAGCCAATAGTTCTCTTTTTTTCACCTTCTATTCATAGTCTTGTCTGATTCCCAATTCTGCTGTGTAGTCTACACCCTGTGTATTCTACTTTGAGAGAGAACCGGAGCTACAATGGCAGCGGAGAATAGTGATTAGAATACAGAATCTAGAGACAGAATTTTTGTTTGTCTGTTTCACAACTTAAGTGCATCATTTACTATTCAGAAAATTTGGGCAAGTTACTTAAATACTGTGCCTCAATTGCCTCCTTTGTCAATTGAGAATCATTAATGTATTTAACGCATTCAAACATACTTATTCAGAGATTTTTCTTCTAGGATGGAGGGGTATAGTAGTAAACCACACAAATAAATCTCTACTCTAATGTAGGTTCTATTCTAGTGGTAAGGAAAGATAATCAATTGACAAAGGGGTGATACCAGTCCTCTCGTGCCTCTACCCCTTGGCGTGTGTTCTGTCTTTCTGGAATTTTCCTCCTACAGATATTTAAAGAGTGAGTTTCCTCTCATTTTTATGTAAAAGTCATCTTCACAGGCTGCCTACTTTAAATTTCAATCCTACCCTTGTCACAGTTCATAATCACTTTCCTGCTCAGTTATTTTTTAATGGCTAGTCTTTATTATGGTCTAACATAACATACGTTTTTCCTTTTGTCTTGTTTATGTATCATCTTTCTCAGTAAAACGTAAACTTCATGAGGGCAGGGCAGTTGTCTCTCTTGCTCTCTACTCTTTCCCAAGATCTTAGAATAGTACCCCGGGGATGTAGCAGGTGTTTGTTACTTAATTCCTAAAGAATTGCATTACCATCTTGTCAATATCCTATTTTTTATTAGCAATTGAGAAAAAACGAAACAGAGTAAGTGGTTAAAGAGGGTAACTAAGGTGCTGTTTTGCTTATGGTGGTAAAGGAAAGCCTTTCTAAGGAGAACAATTTTTATCAGAGACATAAATGAAGTGAGAAAGATAAGTCCTGGCACATTCTCGACCCCAGAAAACAGCACGCCCAAAGGCCCTGAGGCTAATTCATATTTGGCAGTTTCAGCCAAGGAAGCACTTGGGACTGGGGTAGAGTGAATGAAGAGGGGAGAGATAGGAAAAGCATAAGAAATATTTCAGATCCTGCAAATAAGCCCTGGTGAGGACTTTGGGTTAGTACAGCTACCAAATCGAGGTGTTGAGCAATATTAAAGAGAAAGCATTTCACAGAATATCCAGAGTGTACACATGAACGTTATTTATCAAATCCCAGGGATTGATTCACAATTATCAGTTACAGATAAGACCAATGAAAATTATAAAAGAGAAATGAACACAATTTTCTTCCTTACCCATGTGTTTTATTATGACAACAACAACAAAACAAAAACCACACACACAGAGAAAAGGCAACTTAGGGGAGAAAGAGACATGTAGAATGTTTAGTTAAGAAAGCAGGCATAGACCAAGAAAAAGGGGGATCAGAGGCTCATGTTTTGAAAAAGACATATTCTTATATCGAAGTTACACTTACAACTTTCAATATCTTAGTCCTAACCTGTGTTATGAATTTTTCTTCACTCACACTATAGTCTTACATAGATGGATGTTATTAAATAATCCGTTATTGAAATACCAACAGTTGCCTGTCACGGAATTCATTCATTCCAAGCTACTATTTGATCTCAGATACACACCAAAACATTATCAGCCTGGTCATTTCATCTCTTTGAAATGTTTCCCCAAGGAGGAAATGATCTATTGTTTCTGATAATCACAGTCCAAATTTGGTATATATTGATATCTCTCCTAAGCAAGAGCGTAAATGGTAATATTAAAGGTTGTACTTTGTTATGTACTTTGTCAAGTCTGTTTTTCTATTAATTACTTTCTACATTCAGCACGTTCTTTGGAATTTTCAACAAATATAGTGGCATGCCTTTCTTAGGTTCTTTTTCAAAGAGAAAATTTTCAAACCATCTTGTAACTCACTGGTAAGGGGCATCCTCTTTCAACCTGACCAAAAAAAGAGGAAAAGACGTCCTCAGCAGATTAGAATGCGTCTCGGAGAGTTTGCAAACTAAAGGCCCTGCTTATAGTTCATTATTTAGTGCAAGTCTTTGTGTAGCAGTGAACATCTAATACCTTTAACAGCTATTTGTCACGTTAAAGAAACACGTGCTTATAGTCAGTACCAAAAAGAGTTATTGAAATTAATTGAAAAAAAAAATTCACACAGACTTGGTAGAATACGCAGGCTTTTAATCATTTTGCTTGTCCAAAGGGCACATCAGTTGGGCAGACTGCCTATTACATATTATAAATTAATCCTATTCATTCTAAAAACTTGTTCATTATTTTACTACTTTGAATTTTGGCTGCCCTAATTAATCGCTGTTGTGTAATCCGGGCACTCGAGCCTCTGCAAGGACTGCGTATTTTCCAGTTTGTGATCACGCATTCAGCAGCCAGCCAAGTGCCACAGACAATGGCGCCTTCACGCTCTCAGGCCACCTCGGCGTCCAGGGAGACAGACTTTCTGTCTCTGATTTATGGGCCGAGCCCTCCTTGAGAGAAATGCCTGGGCAGGGACGATGCACAACCTCAGGCAGATTACTTGCTTGGTCCTTGGCCAGAACACCTGAAAGCTGTCATTTGAGCGCTGGCAAAGAGCTAAGAGGCTCCTCGGAGTTGTCCCTCGCAGAAACAAACCTACCCCACAGCCACCTCTTTGCTTTTCACCTGCTTTTTAAAAGCCCAGCCCTGGGAAGTGCGCTGTATACCCAGGGGCCCTGATTCTGCGCTTGGTCAAAAAAACCTGAAGCAGAAGGGACCCCGCTGGACGTGCCCTGCCAACTCAGGCCTTTCCAGCTAATTAAAAGCAAGAAAGAGTCAGGCCTTGTCCTCTTGCGATTTGCTGTTAGAGTTCTCGAACTACATCGTGACCGCTCTCTGCTTGAAATGTACGGAAAATGATTCTTAGAGTGGGTTATTCTTCACTGAGAAAGGACAAAGAAATGTATTCTATCTAAACTTTCCTACTGATTTTCCTTTTATTTCTTAGGATGGAACAGGAAAATTACCCACAATGAACTGTAAGCTTAAAACACACACACACACAACAAGAAGTACTTGAATCAAGAACTTCATTTATTTCTAGGAAGTAAATCCTAAAAATAAAAATCCTCAAAAAAATCACAGGAAAAAAGAACGATTCTTTTGGTAACTGCAGCAGCAAGAGCAGGGCCCCCACGCTGGCAGAGCTGCAAACAGAGCTCCGGGACCTTTTCTGCTGTCTGACGAACAATGCCGACTTTATAGGGAACTGCAGACCTCTGCAAGGAGCTTTGCCCTGGCCAGGCAAGCAGTCAGAAGATTTGTGTTTCCTGGACTCCCCACTTGTAATTTTCTATGGACTTCGAATTTCTGTTTTAGTTTTTAAGAGCCCAATTATCTCTATATTGGTGTATATAAATTGGGTTGAGAGTAGAACAAGAAAAGCCAGAAATAATAAAATTTAAACTAGTATAATATAGTTAATGCTTGCCTGTCTATCTATATGAATAATAAGTATATTATTAACTGGTAAACGTCTCCTACTAGGTTACGTATCTCTAACATAAATCCAAACCTGAACTTGGTGGCATTTGTATAGGGTATCAGTTCAGCAATGGGAAGATACATTGAAAAAATACAATTTTAAGGCCTGATGTATTGTATAATGTATTTGTATGGGTAAATCGTCTGTATCCATATCTTGTTTTACTCTGTTCATTTCAAATATTGAAAAATAACCTGTTTATTTGAAGAAGAGGAAGAGAAAGGAAGGAAAATTATCCAAAGTTTTAAGAATTAGATAATCTTATCTATTACAATGTATAAAGCACTCAATAAATTGTCCCAGAGAAAAATAATGAAGAAAAAAATCTATTAAGCATTCTTGCTCTTTAGAAAAAAATGATTGGACGTTTATGTTTTATGACATATTTAGATAAAATCTATTTGCCAGTGGCTCCCTGGGAGATGGGGACTTGGGGGGGGGGGTGATCTTAAGGAACTGGGAAGTTTTAGATTCTTGAACATTTATTGAAAAACAAAAAAGAGAGAAAAGCGATTAGAGTGGGGCTGGAATGTAATGACAACAGTATGTATTATTGTAATAGAACATGTAAAATTCTCTGTGTTAGCTCTGATCTGAAGCTAAATAAAAGCAAATTCATAAAATGAATCCCAAAAATGAAACAATAATTGGGGAGCACCTGACAGGAGGGAATGATTATTTGACGTGGCTCCAGATTACACGTTGGCGCCTGGCTCTGTCTCTTAGTTTTTAAGAGATTTTAGACAAGTGGCTTACATTTCCTAAGTCACCATTTCTTCTTTTTTTTTAAATAAAATGTCTCAATTAGATTAGATGGCAAAAATCCAGAAGAACTAGAAATTATTTATCTATTTTGAGAGGAGGTATCATCCTAGGCAGAATATGGAACATGTAATAAAATGACTGGAATTAGTTTGAATAATTTTTTACTGTTACTTGATGAGATAATGATTACTTTAGAGTTACTTCTTAAGATTTCGTTCTGTCAGAGAATGTATATATTTGAATCTTTGGCTAAATGGGAAAAAATCCAAATTTATACTTAATTTCAGCTAATAATCTGTAATCAAATAGTGCTTACTGTGTAACATAGCCTTTGTTAGGTGTATATTCCTCATACACCTGGCATTCTCTCATTTTCAGTTTCACAAAAGAAAGCAATTGTTTGGAGTTCATTGAGGGCACAAAGAACTAGGTTATTCTGATTGCATTTGTCAAGTAAAATCCCTCTTATAATTGTGTCCTGTCCCCGAAAGGTGTGCCATACACTGTGATCCCCATTACCCTCCCTGTTCCCCTCTCCCAGGTCCCTCATTCCCCAACCCCACCTTGTATTAGATCACCTACTGCCTTCATATTAGAATTGATACACTGGATTCTTGCTTCTCCATTCTTGTGATACATTACTAAGAACAATGTGTTCTACCTCAATCCAGGTTAATACAAAAGATGTAAAGTCTCCATCTTTTTAATGGCTGAATAGTACTCCATAGTATACATATACCACAGCCTGTTAATCCATTCCTGGGTAGGGTAATCCATTTCTGGGTTGTAAATTGAGCTGCAATAAACAGTCTAGTGCAAATGTTCTTACAATAAAAGGATTTGTTTGCTTCTGGATGGATGTCCAGTAATGGGATTAAAAACAAGCAATTTTAAAAGATTTATTTAGTTTGTGCCCTCTTTTAAAATAAAGATGCTATTAAATAGTATGTATTTGACTGTAAATGCAATCTGCTAGCCAAAAGGGCATATATGTATTATCCAACTATCTGAATATAAAACTCTATAGGAGTCTAAGAATAAGTCTTTTTTTTTTTTTTGGCTATGGCTGGGTTTGAACCTGCCACCTCCAGTATATGGGGCCAGTGCCCTACCCTTTTGAGCCACTGATGGCACCCCAGAATAATTCTTAAGAGTTGATTCTCACTCAACTCAGGCATAGAAGCTCATGAGGGCTATTGTTGAGATGAAAGAACAAAAGAAAGACTGCATTCAGTAACTGAATTTTAGTTCATTGGTCACTATTCTCTCAACTAATGTTGAAAATCAATCTTAGGAAAGGTAGATGTTCAGGTGGTTCCAAATCAGTTGTGCCTTCAGCCCTCATGCCCCTGGATGCTTATAGGTTTCTTTCGGTTGCCTATAACCATGCCCGTCTGTTATGGTGGCACTGTGTCCATTCAGAAACCTTTCTCCCTCCCTCCCTTTCTTCTTTCTTACTGTTCTTCTTCCCTCCCTCCACTACTTTTCCTTCCCTTCTCTTCCCTTCCATTTTTCTTTTCCTTTTCCTTTTCTTTTCCCTTTCCTTTCCTTCCACCCTTCTTTCCTTCTTCTTTCTTTCTTCCTCCTCTCTTCCACCCATCCCTCTGTCCACCTACCTTTCTCTCTTTTTCTTTATTTTTTATTTCATTTTACTAAGAACGATTTTAAACCAGGATAGCTTACGCAGAAGTCTTAATAACTGAAAAGATACTTTATTTATTTCTATTTTGGCTTTAATGCATTTCTAAATTAGCAGTATAAAAGGAGCATTTGGTTTCACGTTTGCTTCTAAAGCTAAGGAAAATAAAAATTGTTGTTCCTGTCTGGCAATTTGAACTTTAGATTCCTCAAGACTTCCTTTATGTTTCCAAGGTTTTGTAAGAACTATCTAAACATATTCTGCTGAGAATTCCAAATCAAACTATACAGCCGTAAAGTAAGATGATGGCTGAAGCCTCCACATTCAGCCTTTCCTGCAGAAAAAAAAAATAAAATAGCTCTGGGGTGTATTTTCTTATATTAGTCTCTGAAATCTTTAAAAACAAAAACAAAAGAGTGAGGGCTGAGCAAATACTCTATAGTACATGTACAGAAGCATGAAAACAAGTCGGCTTAAAGCAAATCACTAAACTTTATTCACTCATACATTTTTTTCAAGTAGAAACATTCTGTCCCACTTCAAATAATGATGAAGATTCAATTTTATGTTGTTTTATCAAATATAGAACTTTGGATAAAATATATTCACCTTCTTCCGACCCTATCATCTCACAGTTACACACAAACTGTCCTAAATGGGAAACGTCATATTTTGGAAAGATATTCTATTTAGAAGCATGTAAATACACTGAATTTTAGGAGACATCTGTTTTGAATTTGTCAGTATGCTATGTATATTTTAATTCCATTATTTCACCCAAGTTATTCCAAATTTGTGATGATAGATGGACATCTAATTTTAAAATTTTACTGTCCATTCCAATAAGTTATCTTTAGTAACATAGAGGCTTACAAAAACTGGACTTTCATTCTAGTGTTAACTTCAGCTGAAGTCAAAAGTTACGTTTAAAGGTAGAGGAAAATCAGACCCCATGCCTTTGCCTTCAACATATGCAGTAAGCTATTTTCCATAAAGGACATGAAAGCGTATTCGTTGATATCTTTTCTCTCCAATAGATGTTTTTGGCTTTTCTATTCTAGTACTTTTTTGTCCCCCTAAAATGATAATATTTCCCTGGAATGTCCTCAAAGGCTGAAGTATTTTGTATGAGAAAACCATGATAACTTTAAAAAGTACTTAATGGAAAGCTGTTTCATAGAGCTAACTTTGTTCATTACACATCCAGTCTTGTCCTTTAGCATGGTGTGCTGTTGTGGTAGCTTTTAAACAAGTATAAGTGAACAAATTTTGCTTTATTCATTTTATCTTAACAAAACTTGGCAGAATGTAGCATTGAGAACATGACAATCTTATTTGTAAATAAATAATTAGGTTAAAAGCTTCTATTTAAAAAGTGATTTTTATTATCCTGAAAGGGGGGGATAGGGACTTTTGAAATGTTCTTGCCAAAACTCTTTTTTTTGGCCAGAAAATGGAAGCTAAAAATAGACTGAAGCATAAGATATTTTTAGAATACTCTCTCCAGAATGCCAGGATTTTTCTGCAAATCTCATTTTGAAAAATACTCCTTCCTTGTAGTTAAGTATTAGGTAGAGGGGAAACTAATAGGATCGTTCAAATCCATCAGTAAGTTTGAAACTCTTTGAAGGCTGCTTCCCCTATTTGTTAGTTATTGGTCAGATCTGCTTTTGAACACTAAGGAAAAATCCAATATGAGAATCATAATATGATACTCAGAGATTACCATGCAAATAGGTGTCTCTAAGAGAATGCTAAACTGAGGTAAAAAAGATTACATGGCAATGGAATGATTATCAACTTGGTAGATGTTGATATAAACTGAATTTAATAAAAGCAAAAAGGTGTTGGAAAAAAGAAGAGCCATAATAAGGTATTTTGGTTTTTTAATGCTCGTTCTAATTGTCTCTTTGGGAGAAAGTATCTTCTATTGTTTATTTCAATAAAAAAGTCTAAGAATGCTGGAATACATTTTCTTAAGAATGTTATCACTGGCAGCATCTTAACTATTAATATGGAAGTCTTTGTGTGAGAGTGTGTGTGTGTGTTGATTTGGCTGTGTAAGAAATTTTCAATATGCTGAGTTTTTATAAATATATCAATTTTATAAATACACCAATATTTGTGTGAATGTGACTGTTTTTTTAATATTTCTTTTTTATTTGTATTTGTTTATTTAATTTTGGTGGCAGGGTCTCACTCTGATTCAAACAAGAAGATTGATTGATTATAAAACCAGAAAACAAATTCTTAAAGGTGGGGGAATACATAGGGTAACATTTATGAAAAGGAGCACGTTTAATTTTTGTTGAAGTCATTTTATCAGGTCTCTTGTTCACAACATTATGACTTGACTATCTGAACACACAGCTACATCAGCTATATACTGTAATAGTCACTATATACTGGTAACAAAAGACAAATACAAGTCACATTGAGCACCTCTTATAAATGCAGAAGTCAAACACGACTTGAGCATCATAATGTTAATACAGTTTTTTCCCTTCTTAAAATGTGCATACACTTTTTTGGCACCCTCTGTATATACAGGGTGGCCATAAAGTTCATGTGCAATTTAAAACAGTGTGTGATTTAAAATTGCATGCTTTGTGGACACCTGTATACACACATGCACACACTTACAAGTACATACAGTTTTCTTAAATCCCAACGGCTCAATCGATTCTTCATGAAATAAGCAATGGCATGAATAAAGATGACAGCTCCCAAACTGTGACAGGCAGAGTGGCTCATGTCCCTGCTCTCCACTCCAGTTTTGACAGAGGGAAACCTTATTTCCAAAAACAAAAACAAGACTCTCCCCTCCCCCACGAAAGCTTATAACAGTTTATTTCATAGTGTTGATGTGTAATACATGTGAGAACTATGGCTAAGACCTTGTAGTGTTATAAATTGCTGAGATAATGGTGACATGAAAACGTGTAAAGAGGAAAACTGGAGTGGAAATGTGACTGATTTTTGATGAACATATCCCTGTAGCATCTACATCAGAACACTATTTGCCTCTCAGATTTAGAAGCCTTGAAAAATGGCCCCATAAACCAGAGCATCTGACACTGATCACAAGGACTTTTTTGAATTGTCTTTAAATCCAAGCCCACTTAATTTTTAATCTGATTCTTTTAAGACAATCAAAGATGACAACTTTCCACCCTTGGAGAATGACTCAGTTGTCAAGATACGGAAAAGTCATTTCTGTAACTAGAAACAGGGTAGCGAGATGCTTGTCCTGAGTACCCAGCTAGAGGGATCACTGAAAAAGCAATGAGAGGACAAAGTTCTTTTTTACCAGAACTGTACCTGAATGAGAATTGTGTGGTTAAGACATGTGGCTACCTGGGTAGAGGTGAACCCCATTACCAGAGATATGTTTTGGTAAGAACAAAAGCATGTAAACTCATTTCCAAGGTGGACTTTTATCTAACAAGAGAATTTTACTACCTTCTCTGCTGTTCCCACTGAGCCTTTCACTAAATAAAACTAGAAACAGTCAATGATGATTGTTTTTCATAGGCCTCAGATTATTATACTTTACATGTCTTGATTAACAGAGACAATAAGAAATGTTTCAAAATATAAAAACATCATTGGAAGAAGCATACAGTCTCTCAACAAGTACTTTAACATCAGTAAAAGTTTTAAAGTTCAAGTTTTAGAATGTCATATCTTTGCTCTTCTCATTAAAAGGACATACGCAGTCCATGCACCAAGAGTAAAACTCTGAATTTAATGAGACACTCTACTAAAAAACAAGACCGAATTATTTGTCTGAAATTTGGTCCTGTGAGTTGCTATATGTCAGTGATTCTGGATGTGGCTAAGGTCAGAGGAGCATTAAACCTGTGCAAACTTTTCTCTATGTTTGAATATTTTAGGTTCTGTGACTCCAATTTTAGATTCTAGCACATTGAAGACCCATAGAGTCCTAGCATGGTAATGAGCTAGTTATATTCTGTTTCATATGGAGTCAGGTAAATGGGGAGTAGTGGTAAAAATAGACTGAGTCTGATTGAACAGCTAGATACCAAGGTGTGGTAGGGAATCAAGGAAAAGGCAATAGCGCACTGGAGCACCTGCTGTATTCCAAAAAAAATTTTACATCTTCCAAGTCTGTAGATGATTAAGGAACAGCCTCGGACTCTGAGGATCTCATCATCTGGTAAGAGAGATAGACCAAAAAAGAGAAACTTTGATAAAAGTATTGATGTAACTATTGTTTGTTTTTAGAAAATATTTCACAGAAAAAATATATTAACGTTGAAACTAGAATTTTATATTCTCTGGGTGTCCTTGTTCCTAACTTATTATACTATTCTATCCTATCCTCCCCTAATTTTAAAGGTCAGGAAATATGAAATGGCCTTAAGTCTCTGGATACAAATGTGGAACTTAATGTTGTATTTTTCTACAATTTTTGAAAAAGAAAGATCTTTAGTTACTAATTAAAAGACAAAATTTGTTAAGAATAGAAGCTAATGCGTTTTACACACCTACATAGAAAGGTAAAAAGGAAGTGAACGGTAATCATAGAATTCGGTCACTATCTGATCATTTGTCCCTGATTATTCAGTGTTTTTGAGTCTCTGTGCCAATCTGACTACGTAATTCAATATTTTTATAGGATAAATATTTCTGTTTTCCACTTATAGCTGCTAGATGTGTTGGTTGATTTGTACGGCAATCATCGCACTTTCCATAAAGTATTTAAGGCTCTAATGGGCATATTTATATTCTTATGTCTGAAAGTTTTGACAACTAAGCTTATTTTTAAAAATCTATGCATTTATAGACCTTTTACCAGGAAAAAACTGAACTGTATTTGCATTTGTATAATCCATTCATCACTAAAAGGCATTAGCTCCACGGTTGGAATGTTGCAGCTGTTAAACAGCTTTCAGGCAACACTAAACAGTTTTAAGAAAGGAAACCAGGAAGATTAGGGTATTGAATGGGAGTTTCAGAACAGATATTAAAAAAGCACCGAAATTGACTTCGATCCAAGATCATCTGGTTAATACCCTCACTGATTAAAAAATATTATGTAAGCAGTAAAGCCACTGTATTATTAATGATATGTAAATTGTTGAAAACAGTTCTGCAACGGAATCGTTGTATCTGTTTCCCTCGGCCTTAACCTTCAATCATCATTTATGACTAACACAGGAGAGAGGTGGATTGTATGCTGAGTTCCAAAAGAGTACTTTTAAAAGTCTAACCCAATTATACATATCTTCACAAGAAACTAGATGGTTTTTAGCTGGACTAGTGGTGGTAGCAGGAGGTCCTTTGGGGGTTGTAGGCAATAAGTTCGTGAAGATTGCTTACGTCAAATCAGTTTTCCTAAAAACATCAAAGATGATTCATCTTTCTCTCTGATAGACTTTCATTTATCATATGGCAATTTTTGAAAATGTAAGTCATTTAATTGTCTATAAATATGTAAAAAGAAAACAAAAGCAGCCCAATGGTATAAAGATTTGAAAATTTGGATGGAGGAAAATTTGATTACCATGAAGTAACTTTCTCATTGATCTCTCTTGGCTGTCTATAGAAACGTATTTCAACATAGAATACTTTTCAAGTAACTTTCTCTGGAGAAGAAAAAAGTTGTAAAGTACATAATGGGTACTTTAAAACTGTTAAAATATCTGGATTATTGCTACCCATTTAATAATAAACATCTTTGTGTTGGTAGAAACAGAAAGTAATCTCTGAATGAAGTCTTTTGTCTTTCCTCAATTACAATTTCAGTGAATCAAGTAGTCACATGATCCTATTGTTCAAGAAATAAGCTGATCTATTAACATTTTTAAAAGAAAAAACGTCCTGTGCCTTGTTAACTAAATACTGGATTTTGCCTTTTTTGGCTCTTTGAAAAATGTAGAATAGAGGAAATATTAATCAAACTTCCTGTAAGTATTATTTTATCATAGGGGGATACAAAATGGAATAAAATTATAAAAATTACAGAATTTCAGGACCTGAAGGGGACACTTATCATAGCTAATGTCAGGACATAAATTCTCTAAACAATTCAAACATGTTATAATGGTATATATTTGATAACTTGAGCTTATGGTATTTTGTTTTAATAGGATTTATTGAGAAATAAAATAGTTAACTATCATCTAGTCTTGGTGTGGCTGGAATCCTTTAAGTCACCCAGGAACCTGCTGGTTACATTAGGGAAGGTGTAGCAGCTCTTCTTACCTATCAGAGTAGATTTAGAATATTCATTCTTAGAAGATAAATTCTTATGAAAAGCAATTTGGAGACGCAACCTACAATCCATGTAATGTGTATCAGAAAGCATTATTCAAAAATTCATAAATTTCATATTTTCCAAATAGAGCATTTTATATAATATTAAAGTCATAAGAAACAGCCTTTAATAGAGATGTGGCTTTTTGTACTTGAAACTTGTCAGGTTCTGCTAACTGATTCGAAAATTTCCATGTAGTATGGAACTTAGGTATAGCAACTAGTTTAATTTTATGACATCAATTCTTTTTTAAAAATTCTCAAGGATCTTACTTTGTAATACTTTTTTGCTTACTACTTTTCCACCATCTTAATCACTCAAACATTTTTTTTTTTACTACAAAGTCAGTGCTCTTGGGAAATAAAATAGTATTATATACATTGTTTCACAAGGATTGATGCAAAAACCATTTGGTGTCCTGTTGATTGAAAGAACAGATGCTTTGTATAATTTATGAAGCCAGAAATATATCCACAATATCTTCCAAAAATAGCAAGTTATTCTAACACCATAATGAGGAATGCAGTCATAAAGGTTCTGCAAGTCTACATAATGGAGTGAGTTTTGAATGAAACATGGAAAATTTGAGAGATGTTATCGCTATTCTAAAAATACAATGATAAGCAGTCATCTTATAATGTAACATGATAAACAATTTAAATAATACTGTATGGTGTAACATGAAAAATAAAAAAGCCTAGCATTGTTTTTTAAATTATGCATGTTGGATTCGCCATCCTCTGGCAATTTTTAACCATTTGTATAACCAAGGTATCTCTTTTCATAATGAAGTTCAGTCTGTCATTGTTTTCCCAGGGAAAAAAGAAAAAAAAAACTTTTTCTCGGAAAAATACTTCTTCTGTCACACGTACTACTCTTCTTTTTCCATATTAATTTGCAATATTAATAATAGCATAACAAGACAAATTTTGTTACTGATACGTAGTGGTTTCCTTGGGATAGATTTTAGATTATCTTGCATAGCAGTTAACATGTCTATCCTTTCCAAACAGAGGGATTAATCAACCCTTAGTACAAAGTCTTGGATCAAGGGCACTATATCTTTGCTAAAAATAAACACTGCTCACTGTGGGATTGGCACAGTTTGTGAAAGTCATGAGGTTATACTATTGACACTATCTCTTTTCACTACAAAAAAAGAGAAAAATCTTAGCTTCAACTGTGACGTGGACTGGTCATTATATTCAGTTCACTCTAAACGTCACACCTTCATTGTGCCTTTTTCTATAAAGAAAAGATTTTTATTGAAAAAAACTTTATTGCCAAGTGGTTCTTTAAATGATCCATTATTCATGAAGGGATAGTTTTGACAGAACAATATAACTTATCTACAATGTAAGTTCATGGGTTGGGGGAAGAATATTGTAATGTGTGTATTTTCTTCTTCTTGATCTTCCTTTTTGGTTTTCTTCTTCATTTTCTTATTTCAGGAAGAAGTTTAAATTTCAGAACAAATACTTTTCCAAGAAA
>NW_003852450.1:10301759-10304215 GCF_000181295.1 Otolemur garnettii
GTTTTTATTTAAAATTATTTATGGTGTAAGCTCAAGGACAAGACATTATTTTGAAAGGTGATCAGAAATAATCATCCTGAATACACTGTAGTCATCTTACTCTGTATTAATGTTGAAAGTTAAATTAATCAAAGGTTCCTAACTCTAGGAGAGTTTAAGATAACTTCTAAGCGGCCTTCAAACCACTTTGGAGCTACCTGTCTTGGAAGAGCTGTCCCTGCCTTCACTACCACCTGCCAGGTAAGAAAGCCACACAGCAGGATGCTGCCTCTCCCTGGGAACGCTATGGTGGCATTAATAAAATTGATATGTCTTGAGGCCAGTTAGAAAAGAAACCTAGTTCTAAAGTGGGAAAACACGTGAAGAGAAGAAGCATTAGAATCCTAGGAGACCTAGATTTGATCTTTTCCCCTTAAATAATAAGTCATGCTATCCCTACAGAATATCTATAATACTTATTGAGAAATGTATTGAATTAGTGTATGTAGTGATAACAAAAAAAAAAAGAAGATTGATAATTTTTCAAAAAATCAGACTTTAACCAGGAAAATAAAATTCATAGAGGTTATATTATGAAGCCAGTGAGTGGCAGATCCTGGGATCATGAACTCAATTCTGTTGCTCTTTCTTTTTTTAGTTACTATATCCTGCTGCCCCCAAAAGTACACTCATTACATTGTTGCAATTCACGAGCATAGAAAAACTCATGAGAGATAGTTTGTGTGTATACAGTCTACTGAAAAAACAAGTTTGAATCCAGCATGTGATAAGTTGTTAATTAAATGAAAGTAACATAAGCAAAGGAATGTATAATTAATATCAATATCAGTAATTAACAAGTCCTTTGCCTAAAATAAAGTTCATGGAATTACGATGGTTTTTTTTAGAATTTTTCTCTAAGATTAAACTTTATAAGTATTTGAATTTGTATACAGTTTTCAAAAAAACAACAAATAGTTAACGTCTGTGAAAGCTTACAAAAACAAACCACGAAGATGAGTTGAGTAGTCAGTAGATCTCTAAATCTTTGCAGAGATTGAAGTTGCTATTCAAATTATCAGTGGTCAATAAACGTCAACCCGATGGATTTTTCCGTGGGAAATATTTTTAAATCCCTTACAGTCTATTTTGTAACAAATATTAAATGTAGGTTTCCTATAGGGAAATACAGTTAATATGTATATTTGAAATAAATCAAATTAAGTATTTCAACACTCTGGTAACTTTGCCAAATAGTGCAAAGGCTGGGCTGGAAATTCTTTCCTCCTCCAAAGCAAATACATAAGACATTTTTAAAAGTGAGTAATGTAAAGGAAAAAAAAAAAAGGGAGTAATATAAAATCGTTCCCACAGTTTTCTGGAAGGAAAAGCAGAAACTTTTCAGGCCCTCTGTTGTCAACAGGAGTGAGGGCTATCGGTAATTACAAAGCTATTGGAAAACAAAATTATAGTTCCCTCTGGGGTGCCAATATTTCAGGAGTGAAAGACGTCTGATCTGAGCCAAGCTTTGATGGCTTGCCCTGATTTTCCTTCTTTCTCAGTGGAGAACCGTGTCCAAGGGCTCCGCTTGGCTCCCGATTGCATTTAATCAGTTTCTGACCTCTTTCGTTCTTTTGCTCTTTCTATTCAAGTAGCCAGAAGCCCAAATAATTACAATTATAATTACCCAGAATGAGCATTTGTGGAAGAGGCACTTTCACTGGACAACTGGGAAGGTAGAAGCGCTAGGGCTGAAACATTGCACGAGATTTGAAGAAATCTAGGAAAACAGAAACAGACGTGAGAAAGGGGTCTTGGGAGCCTCCATTTCATTCGTGGTGGGTTTCAGAGATAGCGTTACTTCCTTTGGAGGAGGAAGAAACAGCAACGGCCTTTTAAAAAAGTGTCATTTTTCCCCCCACTTCTTATGTTCTAGTATTTCAGGTTCCGAAGAAATTCACTTCTGTAATGGAAAATAAAACTAATTATAAATCTATTGATGGATACGTTGCTGTTCCTCAAATTTTCAGGCTAGAATTCAGGATAAAACGTATTTGATAGCAGAGGCTCGTTCCCTTTCACTTGTCCAGATCAATGCCCACAGGCTCAATTTAGGTCAAGGCGTCAGGCAGAGGAACGGACTGGAGACTGACATTGAGATGCTCTATTTCACACACTTGCCCTCTGGAAGGGCTGGCCGAGGAAGTCACTTAAATTAAATACAGACCATCAAACAAGATATATAATCTATTCCTAAAACAGACAACTTCAGCATCCCAAATCCCTATGGCTTTTTACGGAGGCGCATTGCACTCTTTTTTTATGTTTCTCTGTCAATTCACGTTAGGGTTTGCTTTGTTTAAAAGTGGTATTTCATGTATTCCGTGACCCTCTTGCTCAAAGCAAAGAAATTGCTTTGGTTTATTTATGACCTACTAACCTTAAGCAAAACTGAAATACTTAATGTTCCCACAAGC
>NW_003852450.1:10306421-10309221 GCF_000181295.1 Otolemur garnettii
TTGTTCTGTCTCTCACCCTCTTCAGATGCTTACAGGTATTGTAAAATTAGGAGAATTCAAGGTTGCTTCAGTGAACATTCAACGCTGTCGGTGAGTTTGGAATTAAAATCAAAACCATCGACCGTTGATTGTACCCTATGGCTAACCATCATCTACTCCATGGTGCTCAGGAGACAGGAAGCCAAAGCAGGACCCTCCAGGACTTTCTCTTCCCCGTGCAGAGATTATTTTTTAAAAGGTCACAATCAACATTCATTGCTGTCGGTGGGTTGAATTGTGTGGACAAGCTCACTGAACAATGAATGCAACTGTGGCCCCAATTTTTACTGTCACAATCAACAGATGTACCATCTTTGAAATATGTATGCAAATGGTATTATTGATTTCTATTTCAATTCGTCAAGAGACTTCAGGTTTGTTTATTTGATTTTTATTATATAATCACGTTTCAATAAAAAAGCACAATATTAAACATGAGTGATACTTCTCTATATATCTGTATGTTATAGAGCACTTGTTTAGAGAAGGTAAGCTATTTTGTTCATAGATCATGTAATTGGTTAGCACATCTGACTGTGCTGTGTGGATGAAAAAAAGATATGAAGAAGGTTGTCACCCCCTACGCCATCAGCACTCATGTTTTTACAACCACCACAACAACACTCCAAAAATATCTGCTGTCTCTTTGTGTTAGATTTACTGGCCAAATCGGGATATAAACACCAGACAATGTCATCTTCCTGCTACTCTGGAAGAGGATTCACTGAAATAATATTTCTGCTCACTATGGAAATTACTAAGCAAGGAAGGAAATATCTATAAATAAATCTGTAACTACCATAGCACCTATGATACTCACAGAGTAGATGGTTGTCCTAATCAAGTTTCGACTTTAAATTGAAATTTTACGCACTTTCTAAGTGTTTCTCCTTCCAGAAACCTGATACACATCGTTGGATTATAACCTCGCACATTAATCGCTTCATCACTTCATATTTATTCACCAAATTTTTCAAGTAAAGGGCCATATGTATTCTTGCTTTTCTTTGTTTGGCTCTATATTTTTATATGGAACAATTTATAATTGAATTCGATCACAGCCATTTTAAACTTTCCATTTGTAATGATACTAATATTAATATCATCATATTATGCATAGTAATAAGATGTTTCTAGAGTGTCTACACTGGGAGTATCTGGAAGGCTTCAGTGTTCACTGAAAAAAAAAAAATACATCCAAGAAATTATCCTTTCTGTTCCTTGACCTTTTCAATCCCATTTACCCTCAGCTTCCACTGCAGAAACCCCACTCTGTATTAATTAGCCCCCATGTTTACCTCTTTCCTCAACGGCTCCTCTCCACCATCCTGCTTCCACAATGACTTGACATTGTTTCACTGGGAAGCTCGAGTCCATCTGATTGCTCCCTCCACATGCTTGCTTATAACCTACAGATGTAGGGGCTTCTGTCCCCGTACTTAGCCCCTTCCCCTGCCCCGTGATCTCTCTCTTCTCTTTCACCCGTGGCTCTTTCCATGTCCTGTGTAACAGGATTCAATTTTCTCTCTTCTCAAACAGAAAACAAAACAAAATTAAGAAAAAATATCTTTTCTGTACTTGCTTCACCTTCTAGCTACCTACCCCCTTTCTTTCCTTCTCTGTAAAATCTAAGATTTTAGCAATAGTATGTGGTATCCCTCCACACTGCCCATATTTGTCGACTTCCCATTTCACCTCAGCTCCCTGTAATGTGGCTTCTGTTATCATTCCTCTTTCCCACTCACACATAGCATAATTTTATTGACTCTGATCTTGACCACATCACCATGGAACTCCACAGTGCCAAAAGCAAACCATACTTCTCTCCCAGTTGTTCTTCTTGAACTTCCCTCCATATTTGACTCCACTGACCACTTTTTCCAAAACTCCATTCTCCACTGACTTTTGGAACCCTACTCAGATTTGGATTTCTGTTTTTAGAAAAGTGAAGTCCTTTTTTTCCCCCCAGAAACACTTCCTTTTTCTTTTCTTTTTTTTTTTTTTTTTTTGTGGTTTTTTGGCCAGAGCTGGGTTTGAACCCACCACCTCTGGCATATGGGGCCCGCACCCTACTCCTTTGAGCCACAGGCACTGCCCTCTCAGAAGCACTTCTTAATCTGCTTAATCTCTCACTGCTAGAATGCTTGTGAGACACATCCTCAGATTTCTGTCTTTTGTGTCTTCTCATGCCTTACAAACTTTGAAGGACCCTCGGGCACATGCCTACTGTTTGCATATGCTTAGCTGATGCTGATACTTAAGTCTTCATCTCTATGATAGATATCACAAACCTAAATACCGGTCTTCTGCTCTCCAGTTGACCCAAACTCACCTTTGACAACAGCTGATTCATCATCTTCCCCCCCGCCACCCAGCGATAACACCCTTGATTTACTTAGCAACGAAAGCTTAAACCTTGAAGTCATCTCATACTCCTGCTTCCTGGTTTTCCTACACATATAATCACAGAGTCACTCACTTCTACCATCCTGCTCAGCCTTCCATTTTGCTATGTACTTCTACTGCCTCAGTTCAGGAATAAATATTGTTGACTTTTCTATTGTCTCCTAACTAATTCTATACCTACCATCAGTCAGCTATCTGTTCAATATTTTCTCCACAGTATTTGAAGAAAAAAAGTTATCTTTAAAAATCTGATTATATTTTGGAACCCCTTAATGAACCTTGAATGGCCACCCAATATGTCCATGATTGTTTTCATGAGAAAAATGTTGTGAATATTAGCTAAACGAGAAAAAAC
>NW_003852450.1:10309597-10314868 GCF_000181295.1 Otolemur garnettii
GTCCACATAAATGGACAGTGGGCATGAACATAGCAGTCACAGAAGAAATGCAAATAAGTGACACTTATATGGCATAAAATTCTGCTTTGCTTATGAAAATTCAAATTAAAAAATGAGATTGAATTTACCTTTAGTAAAGCTCACTTATGAAGAAAATGACCAAGAATCCAGTGATACTAACATGAATCTCCTCATATTTTGCTACTTTCTACTAATACTCACCTCTATGCATATTATTTTTTCTTATTATTATTTTTTCTTGAATGTGGGACCCCACATCTTCCCAAGGATGGCTGACTAGATCAGAGGTTCACAGCTCTTCCAAAGGGAACCAGTCCATAGGCTTGGCTGAGATAGTCATATTTTCATTCTTAGAAATTTGAACTAAAATATCCTTCAGGTGGTAGTGGTTGTGTAAAAAATGTATAACGTCATGAGGTCTGAGGTCACTTAGCATTCCACTTGTTTATATGTCAGGAAGAAGCAGAACGGGCTTTTGTGTACAGCAGAAATAAGAAACATGCGTGAAGATGTTTTGCAGTTCCCTGAGAGTTAGATGAGGTCGTTTTAGTCCAAAAAGTTCCAGATCCAAAACCAATTTTCTGAGCTAACTTAGCTTGGTGTTTTGATGTCTGTTTTGAATGTCTATTAGATTTTGATGGCTTCAAATATATCCTGCTTTATTTTTTACCTAAGACAAGTGTTTATTCTTTGGCATCAAAACCATACAAGGCTCATGAAAGTAGGAGCTGATGAAAACGTCATGACACCAATTTGGCAAACTTTATCAGGAATTTAAAATGCTTGTAAAGTTCGAATAAATAATTCTATCTCTAGGATTCTGTATAATTAATTTACTCATTCATTTAATTGAAAAATAATAATTATATATATATATATTATTGGGTTGCAATGTGAGGTTTTGGTTTATGTATACCTTGTAGAAAGATTCCAGCAAGCTAGTAAACAGATTTACCACCTTTCCAACTTGTCAAACCACTTTTGTGTGGTGAAAACTCTAAAAATCTACTCTTTTAGCAATGTTGAAATATATAGCACATTGTTATTGTTAATTACCATATAATTCAATAGACCCCTAGAACCTATTCTTCCAGTCTAACTTTTTACCCTTTGATCAATACCATCCCTTTTTCCATCCTTCTCTATCCCTCCAGCCTCTAGTAACCATCTTTCTACTTTGTTTCTACCAGACTTATGTTCTTTAGATTCCACATGTAAGTGAGATCATATAGTATTTGCTTTTCTGTGCCTGTCTTGTTCCATTTGACATACTTCCACCTCCATCAATATTGTCGAGAATGACAGAGGATCCATCTTTTTAAGGACGGCGTTGTAATCTGTTGTGTAGTTATATACCATATTTTCTTTATGTGCTCATCCATTGATAGACATTAGGTTCCTTTCATACCTTGCTATTGTGAATAATGCTGGAATGAACATCAGAGTATAGATGTCTCTTTGACATATCAATCATGTCAATTTTGACTTGTTTGGTCATATATTCAGAAGTCAGATTGCTGGATTATCTAAAAAATTTATTTTTAGTTTTTTGAGAGACCCTCATTTTATTATTTATTTATTCATTCATTCATTCATTTCCTATTGAAGGTAGAAAGAATTAGGTTACAATGTTTGCATTTATTGGGTAAAGCCCCTCTTATAATTGTGTCCCGCCCACAAGAGGTTTGCCATACATCCTAACATGGTGCCCATTAAGTGGGAGCACACCCATCCTCCTCCCTCCCCTCCACTCACACTCTCTTGTTCCCCTGCCCCCCTTGAATTGATTTGAGTTGAGAAATCTTCATTTTATCATCTAAAACAGTTGCACTATTAATTTATATTCCCATCAACAATGTACAAAGGTTTCCTTTATTCACATCCTTTCCTACACTTGTTATAATTTGTCTTTTTGATGATAATTATTCTCACAGTTGTGAGGTGATATCTCATTGTAGTTTTAATTTTCATTTCTTTGATCATTAAAGATATTGGGTATTTTTTCATATATCTGCTGGCCATTTTCTCTTCTTTTGAGAAAAAGAGTTTTTCTTTTGAGAAATTCTTCTTTTGAGAAAAAGTCGTTTCCTTCTCTTGAGAAATATCTGTTCAGTTCCTTTGCCCATATTTTAATTGTGCTGATTCCTTGCTATTGAATTTTTTTAGTTCCTTATCTATTTTTGATATGAGCTCATTGTCAGATGGTATACAAATATTTTCTTCTAGTCAATGAGTTGTCTCTTCACTCTATTTTTTTTTCAGGTGTGCATAAGCCTTTTAGTTTGATATAATCAAATTTGCCTATTTTTTTTTTTTTTTTGAGACTGAGCCTCAAGCTGTTGCCCTGAGTAGAGTGCCGTAGCACCACAGCTCACAGCAACCTCTAACTCCTGGACTCAAGTGATTCTCCTGCCTCCACCTCCCAAGTAGCTGGGACTACAGGTGTCCACCACAAACCCCAGCTATTTTTGGTTGCAGCCATCATTGTTGTTTGGTGGGCCTGGGCTGCATTCAAACCCGCCAGCTCAGGTGTATGTGGCTGGAGCCTTAGCCACTTGAGTCACAGAAGCCAAGCTTATTTTTGATTTTGTTATATGTGTTTTTGGAGATCTATCTAAGAAATCATTGCCCAGACCAACATGTGGAGCTTTCTCCTATGATTATTCTGGTAGTTTTACTGTTTCAGGTCTTATATATAAGTTCTTTATTCATTTTGGATTGATTTATATGAGTTAATATAAATCAATTATATGGGACACCAATTTATATGGGATTCTTATTGAAATAAGGGTCCCATGATGTTATTCTATATGTGAATATTCAGTTTTCTCAACACCATTTATTGAAGGGACTGTCTTCTTCTTATTGTGTGTTCTTGGCACTTTTGTCAAAAATCAATTGACCATAAAATTGTGGGTTTATTATCATCCTTCTATCTCATTCTACTGCTTGATGTATATGCTTTTTTAGACCAACATCATACTGTTTTAATTACAATAGCTTTTTAATATATTTTATTTTATTCTTAATATATTTTAAAATGAGGAAGTGTGATGTCTATAATTATAAATGCACACATGTGTACACACACACATTAGATATGGCAATTAAGTTTGTGAACTTGCCACCATGAACTTACATTGGCAGCACTATCCAGCTCAGTAAGATTTCACAACTTTGGTATATCAGTGTCTCACCATGGTGTTCATGTAGATACGTGGCAGAGTCTTACTGAGTGGTGTTCATTATTCTTGTTGTATGCTTTTTGTGCTGGTGCAAGAATGTCAGAGCGTGAGTTAGAGCAATGAACAAACATTCAATTTCTTATTAATCTTGGAAAGAATGGAAGTGCAATCAGGGACATGTTAGTCCAAGTTTATGAGAATAATGTCATAAAGAAAATGGCAATGTACAAATGGATTAAAATTTTTTTTCTGAGAAGAGAGAAAGTAGAGAAAGTGTCACTGATGAAGAGAGGTCAAGACAACCAGTAATGAACATAACTGATGAAAACAGGCCCAAAAATTATTGAATTGTGTGTCAAAATCCTTTGGCTGACTGCGAGAAACATAGAAGACCAAGTAAACATTGATAGGGAAACAGTAACATCTTAACTGAAAATCTTGGCAGGAGTTAAGGTGTAGCTGTTATATCACGACAATGCACCAGCTCACACAGCACTGTCTGTAAGGGACGTTTTAGCTGGTAAATAACTGTATTGGAACACTTTTCCCACTCACCTGATCTGGCCCCCAAAGACTGTTTCTTCACCCAATGATGAAGGAAATATTGAAAGGAAGAGTTTGATGACAGCCAGGATATCAAGGATAATATGATAACTTTGATGACCATTCCAGAGAAAAGAATTCCAAAATTGCTTTGAAGGGTGGTAGACTAGGCACTGTCATTGGGGCATAGCTTTCCAAGGGGAATATTTTGAAGGTGACCATAGTGATTTTCAGCAAAAAGGTGTATAGCCCTATTTCTAGGATGAGTTCACAAACTTAATTGTCACATCCATTTGTATAGTCATATATATGTATATATGAAGATATTCAAAGCAATATCATTTCTAAAATGAGTTATAATAGAAGCAAGGTACATGTCCAAACAGGGAGAGTAGGCCAGTATATTATGACATCATATGATGGAAAATAATAACCCAAAGATGTTTCAATAAAAGGAGAGCTTGCCTGTAATTAAGTAAAAGTTTTTAGAACTCAAAAAGAGGATTAAATCTCAGCTTACAAAAGAAGCAAACATGATAAAATTCATTCCCTTCTCAAGCCTCTATTTTTTTCAACTGTATAATTGGCATAATATTCCCCACCTGGTGATAGGACTTAAGGATAAATGAAATAATTCATGTAAGGACTTTAGCACAGTGCTTGATACTTAGTAAATATTTAATATTAGTAGTAAACGCTATCTCTATGTAATAGGATCTCATATGTAAAAAATTATTTTTCTTTATTACTGCTGGAATTTTGTTCATTTTTCTTCATTATATGGTCTGTATCTCTAAGGTAAAAATTTGTTAATTATATCCCATTAGATGACAAGCCACTAAAATATTTTTGCATTATTTTAAAAATGTTTTTATCATTAAATTCCAAACGTATTTGTTTATTAAAATAAAGGCTCTCCAGACTTCTAGAACTCTAATACACACTAATCATAGGGAATTGATGACAGCAGTTAAAATTATTGTATGTTATCAAATAGGTATTTATTCTGATTTAAACACCCAAACCCACACACATAGACACACACAGCATAAAAAGGATGCATTATAAAGCATATAAAGGATGCTTTATTTAACTTTATTCTAGTCCTAAACAGGAGGACTAATAAAGGCATAAATCTTAAGGTATGTTAAAAACCAATATAATATAAGAATGAACTAGTTTGAAATTTTAAGTCATTTATTTAATCTTATATCTTATATTTTCTCCAAAGAAGTTTCAATGCGCTTTATATTAAATAATATATCATAAACTTCATTCATATAAATTCTTTTAAATGATGTACTTTTCAGGTACATACACCTGACTTAATACATATGATACCATTAAAAATTTTATTAACAACTCATATGGCTTTGAATGTTGCCCTTAATTTTCCATAATGTACATATGCTAATAGTAGGTAAAATTAATGATACAATGACTATTATTACAATGGCTATTAGTTACAAACTTTTTCAGTTTTGAATGGAAGATAGAAAGAATCCGGACACAACCACCATTC
>NW_003852450.1:10315321-10330321 GCF_000181295.1 Otolemur garnettii
ACATTGTCTCTTTTAAATCCTATAAGAACCACTAGAGAAAATAAATACTTTTTCAGAGATGGGACAAGTAATATACTTGACATGACAGAGCTGGTAAACTGATAGCTCTAAATTGCACCATCTAGTTTTGCTACAATTTTGAGAATCTAGCCTCTAGTGAATGGCTATTTCTAATAAAAGAAAGAATAATATATTCCCTTCAAAACAATAGCCCATCCTGAATTATCTTCCACTTGAATTTAAGTAAAATATAAAGACATGACCAAAGAACAAGGCTGGTATTCTCAGATTCCATATTTGGAAGAATGACACTAGAATTTAAGTGATTTGAGACCTGAATTTTCTTGTACATCATGGAAAATAATCTCTGTAACTTGGATGTTTTATCTGTTTGTTTACTTCTCTAAACCTGACAACAAGAACAATGTCAAATACATGATGGGAGCTCAAAAGATATGAGACGAATGTATGAATCCAGAACACATCTATTTGGCATGCAGCATCTCCAATGGCTGCTTCATATAATTCAGTGCTGTAGTCAGACGGTGCAGGTCATCAAGTAGAGTCGTCATGTCTTAGAAAACTATATACATAACAGATGCATTTATTTCTAACCCATGGAGTCCTGAAATTACTTATATATTTACCATATGTGAATTAACTTCTATATGTTTTCAAATCTAAGAAACCTCTAATGGTAAGACAAGCCATCACTGTATGAAGAAGCAAGGGAAAAAACGAAAGAATGAAAGAAGGAAGGGAGGGAGGGAATCCTGACCATTCTAGTTTTAAAACGCCATCAATTATAAAACGTATCTCAACTTCAGAGATGTTAAAATGTGAAAAAAAAGTGAATTGTAGAGGAAATGAAGTACAGTATTTGCCCTAAGCATTTCACCACTGACGGATGGCCTTGTTTACAACTAATACAGGTAAGCCTGAAGAGATGATTCAAGTAAGAAAAAAAAACACTATGGAAGGATTTTAGAAAAGATGTAAAAATTTCCCCCACCATTCCCAAAATTGAAATGATTGGTTTAAACTCTACAGGTATTTTAAGGATTTTCTAAGCTTTTTTAGTTGCAAATGATTCTAAAACCTAACTTTTAAAATCTAACTTTCTAATTGACTTAATGGTAAGAATAATTTCTAGATATAAACTGATTTTTTCTTAATTTCTGAGACTATGACTTATAACTAGTACAAAAAGATAGTATATATGTAACAGTCATATTTGTGTTTTTGCCATCCTTTCAGCCTTTCTTTTACTGTACTCAATACTATCATAATCCAATATAATTTTAGAGGCTCTGAATCACATTTTTAAGTCAATGCCTCCACTTTAGATAAATTTACTCATTCTTCCCACTCCTTTTAAAAAGCTGATTGTGAATATGTTTAGAGCTCTTTAAACAGCCCTTTACCATGTACATGTTCCTGAAAAATCAACACCAGGTAACAGGAATAAAAGATTTCACTGTGTTCGCTGCCTGAATCTCCCTAAGCCTGGGACAGAGAGCTTGGACCCCTGAACATAAAGCTTTAGCTAGTGGCGCCAAATCACACAAAGCCATTTTTAAGATGCCTAGTTTATGCTATCAATCCTCTTACCTTAGGCAACCCCCTCCTGCTGGTTAAGTGCTAACACATGCTTTACAACTGCAGGAAGGGATATGGTTTACAGATTAAAATTAGATACAGAATTAAATTGCTTGAACACAGCAAAATAGAAGAGTAGTGGATGAGGTGGAGAAGACAATTTGAGCATGCCAGTACTCACACACACTTAATTTTAAGACTTGGACTCCCTGGATTTCCATTAGAATTCTTTAAGTTCGGGTTCTACTTTCATTACCAAGAGTCATTTTTAGAGCAATAACACATAGACTCTGTCAATAAGTATGCAGCCCCATGAAAATGCATGTTCAAATTATGGAATTCACAGCCCTGAGAGATTGCTGAGTTAAATACCAGAGCTCATTTTAGAAAGCCATACCAAGTAATTTAATGACTACTAATGACATTTGTAACTTTTCAGGCTACTATAATAAGAGTAATCAGATCTCAGACTTTAGGATGTAACACGATCACCTGTGCTTTTCAGAAAAGAATTTCTGTACACATTGACACTGTTGTACAGCTGGCCAGGCACATTACTGGTAATGTCAGAAGAAAAGGGAGGAGAAGCGGCCTTTCTCCAAATCATTAAATCCCTTTTGCAACTGGTAAACACATATTAACACAGCAATTATGCTAAGTGCATCCGTATTAAGTCAAAAATGCCAGTCATTGCTTAAAAATCTAAGACCTAAAACACTAGAAAAGAAAGTTCCCAATATGCACTTTCCTGGTTTTTGAATAGGATGTCATAAAATTAAAAGTTATTTAGTCATGCATTTGACTAATATGTGCTGAGAACAACCCATTTATTTACTGGCATTTTGCTAAGTGTTGGGGAAGATCGCATAGTAAGTACAGACATAGTCACTACTTCCAGGGAACTTGAAATCCAGGGGCAGAAGAAGATCTCAATCACACACTTAGGGAATTAAAGGGGTATAATGTAAAGGGCTAGAGAGTAAACAGAAGGCCACAAGATCTTTACAAAGAAAATTAATCAAAGCTCCATGTAATAAATTTGCAAATCAAGATACATACACCAATGAAGACAACCACCAAGTCATTTACCCATAGGAAGAATTTACAGATTTTTAAGTGCTCTGTAAGGGTATTCTTGTTAATGTGCTAAGTAAGGACTGAAATCTAGCTGTCTGGATCAGATGAATGTGTCCAGGTTCTAAATAAGGTTGGGTAAAACAAATCTCATAATTTATTCATCAGTAAAAAGTTTTTAGGCCAGGCACGGTGGCTCACGCCTATAATCCTAGCACTGTAGGAGGCCAAGGTGGATGGATTGCCTGAGCTCACGAGTTCAAGACCAGTCTGAGCCAGAGCAAGACCATGTCTCAAAAAATAGCTGGGATTGGGGCAGATGCCTGTAGTCCCAGTTACTTGGGAGGCTGAGGCAAGAGAATGGCTTAAGCCCAAGAGTTTGAGGTTGCTGTGAGCTGTGATACTACGGCAGTCTACTGAAGATGACAAAGTGAGACTCTGTCTCAAAAAAAAAAAAATAAAAAGTTTTCAGTTAGGTCCAGTAAGAGTTTGATCAATCAAAGTTCATCATCATTTATGAGCTTTAACTGTGAGAGCTAGTTGTGAGCAAACTTAGTTCTGATATCTGCCAAAGAAGTACTATAATAATGGAAAATTATCCACTTACAGACATAAAAGATTCCTGGTGAAGAAGTGGGGGATGGAGTCAGGGAAGGTAAACAGAGCATTGCATGCAGAGAAAATTACAGGTATAGACACTCAATATTAAAAAAAAAAAAGGAAGACTAAGTACATGTTACCAGAAGAAAGGCAGACTAAGGATGGAGACCTATGTGATGTGTTTGGAATAGAACTTCTGGGGAGGCTGCTGTTTGTAGAGGTTAAAGAGATGGGCTATGGCAATTCACACAAGTGTGTACAAACCACATTAAAAAAAAATGGTCTGCTGTCCTCAGTGCAACAGAAATCTAGTGAAGCACGTGAGCAATGGTTGGAAGATAGTAGATGATCTCACTGGTATTGCATAAACATCACTCTGACTGTTAGAGCGTGATGGACTTACTGGTTGAACTATGTACATTAAATACACAATTTAGGAAGTGATTTTCATTGCCCAGAAGAGAGATGCCAGAGTTAGAAACAGAAGATTCCGATAAATCTGGATAATATTGATGATGTAAGAGAATGGGGTGGGGGTAGGGGTCAGGGGAGATTAAGATGCTCAAATTTCAAACTGCCCAATAATTCATAAATATGTTAACTCAAGACCCAAAACTTTCTCTGTCTCAGAGACTGTGGTTAGAAGCCTAAGATGGGCTTCAAATATCCTCATGTCCTGATATTTGAGCTTTTGTGTAACCCCCTCTCTTTAAGTATTGAGTGGAATGAGTGTGTTAATTTTAACGACCAAAATGCAGCACAGGGCAAGGAGTCACTTCCAAAATTAGTCCCCTCTTGCCCCAAAATATGGTTTCTGTCTTGGTTGTTCCATTTTCCTTGTTCTTGGACTGCTCTCTGTGGAGACAACCAGCTGTCATGTCATGAAGCAATCTCATGCAGGGAGGGACCCATGTGGTAAGGGACAGAGGCTCCCAACAGCCGCATGAATGAACTTGCAAGCTGATCCTCCCTTTCCCCAATCTGGAGGTGACTGAAGCCTAAACTGAACCTTTGATTATGGCCCTACGAATGACCCTTAGCTGAGAGGAACCCAGCCAAGCCACATCAGATCTCTGATCCACAGACATTGTGAGGTAAGAAGCCTTTGTTCGTTTAAACTGCTAAGATTCAGGGTAACTTATGACACAGCAATAGAGGACTGACCCAGAGAGCTTGCTGGCTAGCCAAACAGTTTGCCCGTCTTATGTCACCGTCACTATTTCTTTTGTTTGAACTCTCTAGATGCATCTCTTTAGCCTTCTCCACTATTTAATTCTTTCTTGCTTTCATTGCTAAATTCTGTATTAAAATATTATTTTTATAGCAATCAGCACCCTGACACACATATATGTACATATGTATGAGAAAATTTAAATGATTTGGGGAGCAATGATTTAGTGATTGGTAAAAGAAAAAAAATTGAGATATCATGCCTTTATAAAGTTATTTGCTTCTGTAAATTTAGTACTGTCAAAGAATGGATAAGTTCAAGGTAAAAAATAAAAATAAAAAACTTTATATTCTCTGTCCCATTGATTTTTTTTAGTAAAGCCTTTGGTTATATTGATGAAATAAAAAAACTAAGGCCTGGCACAGCGGCTCACACCTGTAATCTCAGTACTTGGGAGGCTGAGGAGGGTGTTTCGCCTGAGCTCACAGGTTCGAGACCAGCCTGAGCAAGAGCAAGACCTCATGTCTAAAAAAAAAAAAAGCTGGACATTGTGGCAGGCACCTGTAGTCCCACTCTGGAGGCTAGATAAGAGGCTCACTTGAACCCAAGAGTTTGAGGTGGCTGTGAGCTATGATGCTTAGCCATTCTACTAAGGGTGAGAAAGCGAGACTCTGTTTTTAAAAAGAAGAAGAAAGAAAAAGAAAGAAATTAAAAACAACTACCTTTGGATTTTTGCTGTGTTTGTGTCATAATAGGAGAAAGACCTTTGTATATGCCATTCATGATATGGGGTTACTAGAAAATAAGAATGAACAATGGATATTCACAAAATACAGAATTACTTCCATGAAAACCTTCCCCACTCAATACAGCAGAGCCTCTGTTTTCAGAATTCCCTCCATCTCCACCTTGGCCCAAAGTATTTCTGCAAGGTCCCAGGATACTTCACAAAACAAATCAACTCGTGCACTGTATGAGTCACTTTCTTCCACTTATCCTTTCTTTTTAATTACAGCCATTCCAATTCAACACCACTGTTCTTTTGGCTGCCTGTAATCATACCAGCCAGCACTGCTTTCTCCTGCTGACAGAGCAATCTCATCGGGTGACAAAAGATGGCTGCCAAGTTCTGCCACTCCCGGGTCCCACGGCTCCCCTGGAGCACTGCTATAAACTGCCAGAGCTTCTCCCTACAGAGAAATAAGAGGGGTGTTGTTTTTTCAGTTTGAAGTTGGTAAAATGGTAGTAAAGAAATGCATTTCTTTCCTATATCATATAAAGATGTAACAAAGTAGTTCTTCTGGTAATCAGGCATAAATCCATACAGTGGAGCCAAGGGATGCATCTACATATCATGCATCTTGGTAAATTTGGAATTGTGCCTCATGGTAAGACTAAGATTTTGTGATTGGACTGAGGCTAAATTCACTGTTTTCCCCTTAGATTAAGCTTCCTACAAGGAAGTTTATAATTCTTATACAATAGTTCTCTGGGAGGACTTGGCAGAGGCAGAATCATTTGAATCAGCAAAGGCAACTACTTGGCCTTGAACTGGTTCCATACAACTGGTTCAATACAATAATCTTTTACTATTTCATATCTTCCTATTAACAATGCTAATGACAAAAATTGATAACTGTCTCAGGATTTCATGGTAAAAACATTGAATTAAAAAATTGGGAAATTTGTGTTTTGGTCTCCTAGTCTTATTGTGAACTACTTATCTGATACAAGTCAGGCTGAGAGTCTTCCAGAATCTTCTTTGACAAATAATCTTCTCATCTCTAAATGAGTTCCAGGAATAGTTGATCTCTAAACTCCCTCATAACTCAAAATCACTATAATTGAGAAAGAATGAAAATTTTGGCAAAATGATTTACCATAAAACTATATATGAGGTCAGACAATTAAGTTCACAAACTCATCCTGGAAAAAATGCTGCATGCCATATTGCTGAGTATAACTATTGTCACCTTAGGAAGCTGTGCACAGATGCCAGAGCCTATTCCATCCTTCAAAGCACTTTTTATAAGATAAATCAGTGAATTTAATGGTCAGACCTCATGCAACAGCTCTGATGGCCATTCCACAAAAACGTGCCAAATGCTTTGAAGGGTAGAGTAGGCACTGGTGTCAGTACACAGTTTCCCAAGGGGAGTACTTGGAAGGTGACTGTAGTGAGTGACATTCGGCAATGAGATAGAAAGCACTTTTTTCAGGATAAGTCCGTGACTTCATAAGTCTTAGGAACTTTGTTTTACATTTGTCTTTATTGATGTTGGGATTTTAAAAGTGCTCATCAATTTTTAATTGCATATACCATTTATACTCAACTGAGACATAAAACAAAGATAAAAGCATTTTCTGATTTGCGTTAGTAATCAGGTGGATCACTTTACAATGTAGAGATGATACGAGAAAAAACTACACTTCAAAGAAAATGAAATGTAAAATATATAGTAAGGCAGGACAAGCATCAAAGATATGAAAGAAATGAAAATAAGAGAAGGGAACCAATGTAATCCTAAACTTTCATTTTTTGTTCCATCTCATTTCTGCTCTTTGAGGAAGTCAGCAGCAGGTTATGGCTTCTTGCTGTTTTTCTTCACACTAGTAATTCCCAATGAGGTGGAAATCTCATTCTAAGCCAATTGAAAATGAAGGGGGACTGACTCAGTCTTTTGTAGTTCAACATTGGCCTTGAACTTATTCCCTAGGCTTTGATTACTAGCAAATTTTCCTTAGTACACCTTTAATGTAAATAAAACATCCCAAGTGATTATACACGTAAATAATCAAGGCAGACAACTGTGTTGCTAAATGTTTACTTGATCTGATACGATATTTGCATGAGTACACAAGATTTCCCTGCATAATAGAAACACTGTGTGTCATCTATCTTATTTGACTCAAGGCTGTCAGAAGGGAATGCCAGGAGTCAGGAACAAGATGGCAGTCTGATTCCACAATGGGAACTTGCAAACCTTCCCTGAAATGGCCAAAGGAAAGCAATAGCTGAGGAAAATTGAGAAAATAGGAAACGGTGCTTGCTATTGAAGTTCCAAAACCTTTAAAGAATTCCTTCATGACATAAAGGTAGGTGATCTTCAACTGAAGTAAAGGCTGTCACCCTCACTTGTTGCTGCTAAGAATGCAAAAATTGCAATTTTTGAAGAAAATGCAAAAAACCCCAATAAAAGGGAATTTGGCAACATCCAACAAAATGATATACACAATAGCTCTTAGATTTAGCGATCTCACTTCTAAGAATTGATTCCGAAGATTTACTGGAAAAAAATATGAAATGACTTATTATATATGGAGTTATTTTTATAAGCTCATTGTCTATGAAAATGCTTTAGAGACAACTCAAATGGCCATAAGTAGGGTGTATAGTGAGTAAATGATGCCAGCTCCTCTTACTAAAATGACAGGATGTACAAAAAGAAAGGAAAAGTCATTATCTAACGAAACAGTGCGATTTCCAGGATGGCTTCTCAGGGGGAACAAACTACCCCCTTTTGTGTGGGAAGGGAGTGTGAATATTATGTGTTAAGATACATTCGCAAAAGAAGCACTAAACAGGTAACATAAAACCAGAATGGGTACATATATGAGGAAGGAAGTTAGAATTCTCCAAATATGCTTTTCATATATATTTTCATGTATGATTTATATATTCAAAACATTAAATTAAAATATTAAAAAAGCAATTGATAAAATTAAAAATGAACTAAAAGAGATGAAGCTAATTGCATATCTACTTGCTATACTATAGAAAAACATTTCTTCAGTTGACTTTATGTAGTCTATAATATTTTGATTGCATCACTTTTGCAGAATCCATTCTAGAGAACACATAGAGCTATAAATAAGTGTTACATGTCATTCAGTGGTTTGATTCTTCAGTAACACTGGTGTTATGAAACTGTGCTATGTATATTGTAGGATAATGCAAATGCATTTTAACAGTGCATAATAATGTCAATGATATGGGAGTAGAGATTTTCAACATGAGAAAAGAGATGCAAATATAAAATCAAAGACTTTCATCAAAAATTGTGTAATGGTATATTTTAATTAGCAATTATCAGTATAAACCAGCGGTTCTCAACCTGTGGGTCATGACCCCTTTGTAACAATGAAAATGCATCATGGCATTAGGAAGGTTGAGAGAACCACTGGTATAAACACGTCTAACAGAACAAATATGTACCATATAGGAAGGGGAGCTTGCTATTCATGTTCCAAAACCTTTAAAGAAGCCCTTCATTGCATATAGGGGGGTGAGCTTCCACTGAAGTAAAGGCTGTCACCCTCATATGTTGCTACTAAGAATGCAAAAATTACAACCCCAGTGTTATTCTACAGGGAAAACCTGAAAGTGACACCAATCCTGCCGAATTGTACGTTCCTATCATTCTCTGTCACTTTTTACTGGACCCATTTCTGCAAGACTCTGTCATGCCTTGTCCCATTTTAAAGGAGCAGTAAATCTGCCACAAGGTGGGAGTCAGGAAGGAAATTCGAGAAGAAAAGGTTGGAGGCATTTGTATTCTTATTTGAAGAAGTAGGTTTTGTCAATAATGATGGAAGACAAAAGAGCAGTTTCAGTAGGTTATTGATGCTAAAAGGGTATCAGAAGCCAGGCCATATGCCAAAAAAGGATAAAACAGCTAGAGAGAATCATAGCAAGAAATCAATACGTTATGCCCGAAGTGGGTAAATCAATAAATACTTGCATAAATACATTATTTGAAAATATAGAATAAAAACAACAAAATATTTAAAAGAGAAGCGAGACCAGGGAAGAGAATAGACTTTTACTTAGGAAGCTTTCTATACATGTTGGCTTTTAAAACCGTGAATAAATATAATTTGATGAAAAAAATACTTTTAAAACATAAAATTAAATTAAACTAGTATAACCTGTGTTTTGCCAATTCTCAATAGAAACAACTGTGTTCCATTTATTTCAATAACCTACATTGTATGGTGTTATTTATATTATCCAAAGCCACCCCTCAGTCCCCGTTAACCTCCATTCTAAAACTTTAAAATTATTTCTGTAAGTCCCTGAGACATTTCCCATGATTCCAATGATAATTACATCTTCTGTACACCCCACGCTTCTCCTTGAGCCCCACTGCCAATATCATCCAGGAAGGTTCAGGTGTTACGGTGACGCTGTTGCCAAATGCAAACCTGACTCTGCTCTGACCTTACTTGGCTTGACAAATTGCTGCTAAACAGAAACCATATGGGTCTCTGCATGAGCGTGGGGTGGCTGCCCCTCTTTCTCACCCTCTCACGCTCATAACTGAAGGCCTCAGAGTTTCCATGTTTAAAACAAAAATCTTAAGTTTCTGTCTGCAGTCTTCCTCATGAAGCTGATGGAGGGATCCAAGGAGTCTCTCTGAGCAGTGCTGCTCTGGCTGGCCTCCGTCTAGCCTACGTCTTGCTTAAAGTTGCCGCAATCCACTGGTTCCCTCATTTCAGATTCCTTCGATTGGCTTTATTTCTTTTTCTTCTTTTTCAGACACATGTTCTCTACACAGCAGGTCTGGTGACCTCATAGGTACCAAAATACACATATCTCTCCTTCGTAAACAGAATGGAACTAAGAGTGACTCGTGATGGACCCTAATTTCAATATATTTTTTTTGAAACAGAGTCTCACTCTATCACCCTTGGTAGAGTGTTGTGGCATCATAGTTCACAGCAACCACAGACTCCTGGGTTTGAGCAATCCTCTTTTTCAACCTCCCCAGTAACTGAGATTACAGGTATACACTACCATGCCTGGCTAGGTTTTCTATTTTTAGTAGAGGTAGGGTTTCACTCATACTCAGGCTGGTCTAGAACTCCTGAGCTCAAGCAATCCACCCACCTTTGCCTCCCAGAATGCTATGATTACAGGAATGAACCACTGTGCCTGGTCTGATTCCAACACTTTAAGGCAAGATTTGGTTAAATCCGGTGACTGAGGCCCATCAGCAATCACAGTTTGGTTGGGTAAGGAGGCAGAATCCCATAAATGCATGACTGCCTCAGCTGAAACCTTGGAGTCTTAACTCCAAGGGTGGGAAGGCTCACTTCCCAGAACGGCATGGCATGGAGAGGTGGATGTTAGCTCTCTACAGATAAGAAGGGCATTCAGAAAACCGTCCAGTTGCAACATCATGATATAAACTCTTAGGGGATCAAGGTTGAATGGTTTATAAGTTGAGTGCACTTAGAATGTGGTTTCTTCATAAATAACAGAGATGTTTGTGCAGATAATATAATCAGCATAGTCAGAACTACTAGTATATTAACCCTTAATCCTATTATGGAGCCTAAATTTTACACAACTATTGAGTTTTGATTTAGGTGAAGGCTCTTTTTAAATGCAACACAAAGTAGGAGAATTTTAAGTTATCTCATTATAAACTATTAATAACTTACCTCCTATTGGTTTCATAAATTAGCCATGTAGTCAAGGAAAGGCTTTGTTAGAATGAATTATATGGCAAGAGGATTTTGATGCCATTTCATGATGCAATGCCTAGGGAAAATACCAAAGTATAAGCTTCTGTAAGAAAGAAATTATTACGCCTACAAAAGAATAACCCAGAAAGTACAAGGTATGTGGTAAGGCCCAGATGAACAGGCCTGGGTGTGTTCCTACATGCTCAGGGTAATTACATGTTGGGCTTCAGACTTAGACTCTGTAGAGTTGGGAGTTTGGAAAAGGTACTTCACACTGCCCTGCTACCCTCATTTCTAAGTTAGAAGTAGTTTTAAAACTAACCTTGTAAAGTTGCTGTGAATTTACATAAAGAGTATGCATATGAGATAGGAGAATTCTGTTCACAAACTCTTTCTAGAAAAAATGCTCCATACCTGTTGCTGAATATCACCATGGTCACTTCAAAGTCCTCCCCTTGGGAAGTTAGGCACTGACGCCAGCACCTGGATCACCCTTCACAGCAATTTTAGACTCTTTCTCAGGAATGGCCATCAGATCTCTCTTAGTATGAGATGTGAAAGTTCCTTAACTCATCCTAGAAAGGGTGCTTTGAGGGGTAGACTAGGCTCCATCATCGGCTCACAGATTCCCAAGGGGAGTCCCAACCATAGTCATGTTCAGCAGTGAGGTCTGTAGCACTTTTTCTGGGATGAGTTTGGAAACTTAATTGGCTCATATAAAACGCTGAGTGGTTCCTCGCATGTATGACTCAAAACATATTAGTTATTATTATTAGCAGGAATCTTGGGCTCTCAGAAGCAGTTAAGTTTCAAGAAGTAATGGGGAAACTGAAAGGGAATAAGGAAGTTCTGGAGCCTGAGGAGGTGCCAGTGCTAATATTTAAGGTCAGTGTACCATTCCTGTGGCCGGCCCTAGTAACTGTAAAGTTGGTCTAGGTCATCTGGTACCTAGAACTTCACATACTGATTTAAAAATGGAATTTTGAGGCTTTTGCCACCTTTGGAGACAATGCCTTATTAGACAGCACAGTGCAAAAGTTTTAGTTTTGTGTAAATTGCACACTTTTCCCCTACGTTGACGTGATAGCTGATTTTAACCAAATTCTAAACATAGCCGTTACTTAGCTCATCAGCAAGAATTTGGGATGCATATTTTAATAGAAAAAAACTGTCGAATTCCTCTACTCCTGTATCACGGAATAGGAAGTGTGGTAGAGAGAGACACACACAGAAACAGGCTCTCACAGCCGTGTGCACTCAAGCACACGCACGCGCTGAACTTGGGGTGGTAAAATTAGGATCTGAATTTCAGTCCAGCCCTTTGCGGCCATAATCTTAAACTTATCATATACCTTTTGGAGTCCTCAGTTCTCTTATTCTTAAAATAACAGTTTAAATTAGGGCCATGTACTTGTGAGGACATTCCTTCAAAGAAAATCTTAACAGGAAGCCCATGTATAAAACAGATAAGGGAGATTATTCTTCGATTAAGATGGGAAAGAGGAGAGACCTGGGAATGTAGATCTCCTCCCCCTCCTTGCTGATTTCCTAGGGCACAGTTAGATAACACTGGACCAGAGGACTTCCCCGGTGCCTTTCTGTTTGCAGGCAACTATTTCAGCTGGAGTATTCACTCGTTTGAAGCCAAAATGAACGAACCATCGAGGTTACGTGCAACATCTTTGACCTCTTCTGTGGGGTCACTTTGTATTTTACCCTTCCCCTTCCTTAAAGCTTCTTAAAATATACCTTTAAAAAATATGTCTTAAATGATTTGGGGTAAGACGACCAGAAAATCACAAGCAAGAGTCAATTTCAAAGTAACATAAAAGTATGTAATTGTAGTTGTCCGTGCAAAGCCATCATCAGTGGGTCACTCTCAGTCATCAGGGGAGGGCTCTCACCTTTCTGAACCACCAGTAGTCTGAATTTATCATCGTGGATAGCAAAGAGCTTTCCTCCTCTAACGCATGGCCATGGTTTACTGCATTTGTAACAACTCTAGCTTATATTCTAGGCTTCCAGTGTTTTGAGGGAATGAACCTGGGTTTGAAGTCAAAAGAGCAGGGTTTAAATAAGCCTTCCACCACTCCACTAGTTCTATGATATTTAACCAAATTGTTAAACTTTTTGAACGACATAAAGAGCTAAATTATGTTCATGACTGTACTCATGTGGCTTTTAGTTCACCCTGTTACCTTGATCGTTCTGGTAGTTTATCCCCTACCCCTTTTGTCACGTCCTGTTGCCAGTTTATTAGGCAAACTGTTTCCTGTTTTACTCTCCAAATTCCCTTCACTCTTATTTTATTCCCTAACATTGGCTTTCTCTAATCTGTAACATAATTTATGTATTTATTATGCCTAATAGTTGCAGGGTTGTACTTCCTCTCTTCCACCATTAGAAGGTAAGCTCCCTGAGGGCAGAGATATTTGCTTTTTTCACTTTTATCCAAGTGTCTAGAATAGTGTTTGAGATAGGAGATCATTGTCATTTTGGTTGACTGAATGACTGAATGAATTAATATATGTTTTGGAGTTATCTGTGAGGCTGAAATAAAATAATCTACCCCGTAGCACCCACACAATGCCTACCAATGAGAAAACACTAACTGCATTATTTTTGTTCTGAAGCATTAGCTCAGAATAAGTTCTAGGAATGTTGAACCACTGAATATATTGTATTGTCATGTGAAAAACTCTCCCTATATAAAGTTTTATATGAATTCTGAGAGTTACGGGGGTAAAATGAGGAAAGTTAATTTGAGGGTTTTTTGTGAATCAAATCTCCTGGTTATTTGCCTGAGGATATATTTGTTTGTTATAAAAAGACTTTCATAAGCATTTTCTCCAAGCACGATCATTGTACTGTAAGCTTTCTATCTCGTGATGAGTGGCGTACACCTCAGTTGTCTTTCAGACTGTCTTCATCTGAATTTATTTAAAGAACAATGTCGTTAGATAAATCATTACGGCTTATTTTGAAGATTTTTAAGAAGTACCTGTCACACATTTCTCCTAGGTATTTTAATAAGAGTCTAACATAGGAGTTTCACATTTTACAGCTCAAGAGAAAGACTTTCTTAAAATCCAGACAATTAATCAGTTTCTTAATGCTTGTGATGGGCAGACGTTTGTCAACTCATAGGAATGTTCACAACTCCTGGAGTTCGTGGGACACTGGTTTTCAAGTTGGAAGTATACGGTTCCTCTGCCTCCATATGCAGGTTCCAAAAGACTTCTACGAGTAAATAACATTCCCATGTTTATTTTAAGTATTAACATAATACAGGCAGGGCAAATGAAAAATTTTTGCTGCTTCAATTCAAAACAAAAATAAAAAAAAAATACAAAAAGTAACTATTATTTTTATCTTGTCGCAGACATTTAAAGCTGATACTACAGATAAAATCAAAAAATAGTGATTCTAATCTAGAACTCATTTTCTGTTGTTGTTGTTGTTTTAAAGGACATTGATCATGAGTTTAGTGGGCAGTGAGTTAACGAGGCTCCAGTGTGCACACTCTACCCATGGGGTGAGAGGTTCACAGTGGTGTCACTTCCAGCTGCCAGCAGGCGCTGCTCCGGGTGTCAGGCTAAAGACTTGATTCATTAAGTTGTGCCACTCCAGTACCATACTCTTTATGACAAGAAAAACAAGAAGGAACAGTGAGTCTCTTATATTTAACCCATAAAACTTAACACTCTGACCTCAATCATATAAACCCAAAGTGAAAGAGGCAATTGCAAATCTGACCAATAAAACTGGTAAAGCAGTTACATGCTGAGATTAGAAGAATATATGTCTATGTAAAAGGGGAAAAGAATAATCTGCAAAGTCCTCTGTGAGGTGGTAGCAGGGCTGGTAGAGTCTGTACACTTTGCAGCACTTAGACACGGCCATGCATGCTTACCAGGCTTCTCAGTGGCCCCACTGGTAATCTGGTTACACCAGGGACTAAGGAAGCCTGTTGGCTAGAAAGACATCGTGAGGGAAAGGTCACTTCACCAGAGCCTCTATGGTGGAGAAAAAGCAGAATCTCAAGGGTATTCATTTCCTTCTCCATATCAGGCTGAAAGACCCCT
>NW_003852450.1:10330505-10357739 GCF_000181295.1 Otolemur garnettii
TAGCTGGGGCTACAGGCGCCTGCCACAATGCCAGGCCATTTTTTGGTTGCAGCCATCATTGTTGTTTGGCGGGCCTGGGCTGGGGATTCAAACCTACCACCTTAGCTGCTTGAGCCATAGGTGCCGAGCTGAGAGAACTGTTTTCTACTCAAAGTCAGGCCTGGAGCACCAGGCAATGCTAATTCAGGACATTTGGAGCACCAGGGTGGGGGAAAGAAAGCGCTAGGCTGCTCATAAGCATGAAGCCCTAGTGCCCAAGAACTTCAGCTTGTGCTGTTTCACTCAAGCTCTGTTAGGGCAGATGGTGAGTTTCTTTCTATGGAAGAAAGCAGAAAGGCCTACCACTCCAGTGCTTTGCTGTATCTCAGTCAAGAATAAATCGCTTTAGAGTTTTAGAATAAAACTCCTTTCTAAATTGTGTCAGATGCAGTGGGGTGGGACAGTTGAGGACAGGGAAGGAGACTCTTGCTGAGAATAAAGACCAAGCTGATGCCACTTTTGCTTAAGAAAACTCCAGAATGTGTGCTTGGGTAGCTTTGAGTAGCATTGTGTAGTTTGGGATAGGTGGCAAACTGTGACATGGTCTTTCTAAGGAAGTCACAGGTAGCAAGACCAAAGAAGAAAAAAGCGGTCCCTAAGGAAGCCAGACCCTGAGAAGATATTGATGAACCAGGTACTAAGAACTTAATCTGGAAGGTTTATTAATTTCTAAAATTCACTGCAAATTTGTCATGTTCATTATGCTCTGATACAATCGAGTAATACTCAAACTGGTAGTAAAAGTATGTTATACAGAATAGTATTTTTTTTTATTTGTTTTACTTTTGGTGAGAAGGTAAGCAATGAAATAGCTGGAGGAAGGGGGAGTGGAAAGAGAGAAACTGAAGAAGAAAGGAGAGCTGGAGGGGCCCTCCTCGAAACACCCTACGGGGCTGGCCCTGGGGATATAACAATATTGCACTAACTGATGATTATTTTATACTATGTGACAGAATAATTTTTACATGTACTTGAGGTTATGAATCAGTACATCTTATGATAAGGGAGACTTCCAGTTGGCCTAATCTTTTTTTTTTTTTTTTGAGAAAAAATTTTACATAGAGTGCCATGCTGTCATGGCTCATAGTAACCTCCAACTCTTGAGCTCAAGTGATCCTCTTGCCTGAGCCTCCTGAGTAGCTGGGACTATAGGCATCCACTGAGACACCCAGAGATTCTTAAAGATGGGTCTCGCTCTTGCTCAGGCTGGCCTCAAACTCCTGAGCTCAGGCAGTCTGCCCACCTCAGCCTCCCAGAGTGCTGGGAACACAGGTGTGAGCCACCGTGCCTGCCCCCGGTTGGCCTAATCCTATCACATCAGCCTTTTCAAAACAGAGTTTCTTCCAGCTGGTAGCAGAAGAGGAAGTCAGAGATATCGGAAGTTTAAAGATATTTGAAATGAGGTAGATTTGTTGCAGATATAGAGGGAAACAGGTGGAAGGACCCGAAAGTAAATATTAGAAGCTAAAATTGAACCCCAGCTAATAGCCAGCAGAAGACTGGGACCTCAGGCCTGCAAATACAAGGAACTAAATTCTGCCAGAATACTTACAAAAGCTTCAAAATGATTTCTTCTCCAGACCTTCCAAATAAGAGCAGCATCTGGGCAATACTTTAATTTCAACCTTGTAAAATCCGGAACAGAGTTGAATCCTTCTAGAGCTCTGACTTACCTATCTATAAGATAATAAATGTGTGCTGCTTCAGCAACTAAGTTTGTGCTAATCTATTATGCAGAAAGAGACTACTATACCCGGGAATACAGGCGTCAGAAAATTCTGGCCTCGTTTAAAAAGTGGCCTGGACAGTTAATTACAGCTATTAAAATTTTGGCCCAAGAAGCCTAGAGAATGAGGCTATCCAGGGGTCATACAATAAACTAGGGTATTTTTAGGTCATCACTTATTCAGTATTTTGATTATGTAACCCAGGAATACTGAAATGCCCTTTTTTGCTGCTGTGGCAGCCATGTCAAAAGACATTAAAGTTTCTTTTAAACTTTAATCCGAAAAAGCGTAAGTCACCAGAGGGCCTGGCTGCTGCTGTTTGAAATCCTTCACTGCTTTTGTACAAGACTGTGCTTTTCAAGGAGCTGCTCCTTGCCTATCATTGCGTGCAGCTTGGTTACTAAGGTGCATGGATTCCCGACCTTCTCTGGTGGCTGACTCTGGCTTGAGGAGTCCTGGACAGCTTTGCAGGTGCCTCCTGAAACTCTACAGCAGTCAGCGTGCTCTGTCCAGTATCCCTTTCCTTCTCCTTCACAGGGGTCAGACTTGCCTCATGGTCTGACTGCTCTTCCAGCCTTCCCCGGCTCTCTGTCCATCCTGTATTTCTTCTTAAAGGCATTTCCCCAGTAAAATTCTTGCAGGCTTAATCCTGTCTTAGAGTCTGACTTTTGGAGGACTTGAACCAACACAGAGGAATTATTTTCCCTTCTTTTCTCTTGGTTTCAAAATGAACACAAAGTAAAGGCTGATGATGCGAATATGATACCACTCGGTGGAGCTTTCGGCCTAAGTGTTGATACAGAAGGGCTGAAAACTAGGCAGCAGCCCGGTGCTCCGGGTAAATGTGTCCACGTTGTCCCACGTGACAAGGATTAGAGGGTCTCATCGATACAAACTTTAGTTTCAGATTTTAAAACTTCAGTGGAATGACAAGCTGAGTCAAAGCATCTCCACCAAGGCCAGAAGGGCAAGAATCAAAGGGAAGAATGAGGATTGAGCGTCTGCCTTCCTGTCTAGATTCTGGACAGCAGTACCTCTGGTCTAGATGTCAAAGGGGTCCAAAGCACAGGACCCAAGGGATGAAAGGATGACTCAGTGACTCTTTGGCTGCACCACTTCAGCACCTAGTCTGGTTGGATGCAAAGAGAAATAACTATGCCTGGAAGAGCTTTCATTTTCTTTAAAGAATTCACCCATAGGAAATTTGCTGTACTGAACCATCTAACCCGTTTGGGCTGCTATAACAAAATACCTTGGAATAGATGGGTTAGAAACAGCAAAAATTTATCTCTCACAGTTTTGGATCTGTTATATCCAAGATGCTGGCAGGTCTGGTATCTGGTGAGAGTGAGCTTTCTTATAGATAGCTATGTTTTCACTGGGGGAAGGGGCAAGCAAGCTCTCTAGAGCCTCTTTTATAAAGACACGAATCTCCTTCATCATGGGTTCATCCTCATAAGCTAATCACCTCCCAAAGGCTCTTCCTCCTAACCCCACCGCATGCACAGGAGAGCTTGCCTGTCTCCACTTGGATCTGCGAAGACAGCTTCTTTCAAATTAGAAAGTAGTCCCTCACTAGACATTGGATCTGCAGTCACCTTGATCTTGGACTCCCCAGTCTCTAGAACTGTGATAAAAATTGTCTTTGCTTATACAGTATTTGTTATGACAGCATCAAAGACTGAAGTAATCTTGTAACTCATTTCCAAATTGTGTTTGCCTTAAAACTATTGATACCTCTTCAAAAAGAATTAATTAAAATTTTAAAGAAATAAATGAGGATGAAATGCAATCCTTATTTTAAAAAGAGTTAAATTTTGTGTCAACCACCCTTTAGCATTATATTTATAAATTAAAATGGCATTTCTCTTTCCGCTAGAGTGATTTTTTATGATATAGTTGGCAAAATTCACTAATTATAAATTAGTAAGAGACCTACTCAGAATGTGCTTTATTTATTTCTTTGTTTATTTATTTAGAGACAGAGTCTCATGCCATCATCCTGGGCAGATTGCCATAGCATCATAGCTCATGGCAACCTCAAACTCTACGGCTTGAGCAATTCTCTTGCCTCAGCCTCCCAAGTACCCGGACCAACAGGTGCCCACCACTATTTTTAGAGACAGAATCTTGCTTTTGCTCAGGCTCGTCTTGCACTCCTGAGCTTAAGCAATCCACTCCCTTCAGCCTCCTAGAGAGGAAGATTTGAGGCATGAGCCATCACATCTGGCCTCAGAATATGCTTCTGATGAAAGACCTGAAGTACCCTGAGGCTTAAACTAGAAGATAACTCACCTGCAAAAAAAACCCTGCTTATTATTTGGCAGGGTCCATTGAGGCTAAGAACATTATTTGGAGAATGAAAGTTCATCATCAAAGATTGTTTTATGATTTTTTTATCATATGTCTTTACCAAGTTATATTTTAAATAATACATGAAAACACTATCACAACAATAGAAAAAAAGAGACTGATTTTGAGGCTAGGTCAAGGCTTCAGGGCTTGAGAGATCAAAAACACCAAATTTTATATAAATAGAGACTTCAGAGAAATCATTAAACCTGATTTAACCTGGACGTCTATGGTTTTTCACAGAGAGTTGTGGAAAGAGTGCTGGCTCTGTAATTCAGTCCAAATCCCAGCTCTGCCCTTTGCCCCCATGTTCCCCTCTCTGTGCAGAATTTCTGTGCTTCACATTGACAAGAAAAAAAGATAGCAAATGTGAGCATGCATGGGGTGTTTGGTATATATGGAATTACTGGTAACTGAGATTTTAGATTAATGGTATTTCTAGATAATACTACATTTTCTGATGCCTTGCAGCGAGCTTTTAAGTCAACCCTTCCATCACAGCAATGGGGTCATCTGGGGGGTCCAGGAAGATGGTGAGCAGTTAGGGAAAGCTGAATGACTAAAATTGTTTAAAACTTAAGATTCTCTGAACACTGTTGTTACCCAAGCTTTTCTTTTCTTTTTTAATTTTTTTTGTTTTTTTTTTTTTTAGAAATAAATTTAACTCTTTAGTGTTTTGTTTGGTTTACTCCACTTTCCTTTTCCTCTTAGAAAAACTAAAACACATTGAAACCATCAAACCAAAACAACAGCAACAAAAACCAAGAGCCAGGGATGATGCGGGATGGGGAAGGGAACATAGTATATGTGATGCACAAAATGATTATTACCCCTAGACATTAAAGAGTTGGTTATATTTATATGATTCAGAAGGGCCAGAAGACTAAAGAGAATACCATGACATAAAGGAACATTTGAGGAATTTTTATGGGGAGCCAGGAGTGATACGTCAACTGAATAATTTTTATCCTGTGTGTTAGGCAGGTGTAGAATTATTTAATTATAAAAAGGTAGAATCATTTTAGAAGTTTCAATTTTGTGTTTGAGTAACAGCCAGCATATTCAGTAGAAATGACCAAGTTTTACACATTCCATCATAGAGGAAACCATAAAGATGTTTAAACTCATCTTCCGCTCACTTCTTTCTTCAGCATGAAAAGACATCTACTGAATATGTCTGGATTTTCCAAAAGAGTTATTATAGAGTTCCTCATTTCTTGAAGATATTTTTAAGTGTTTAAATGTCTTTGTCTACCATTTGAGCAATTCACTGATTTACTCACCTGTGATTGATGGTAGTGATAGCTCTTTGTAACAAAGCACAGGTTTCAGAGAGGTTTTGAACCTGTTGTAATTACCTCAGAAATCTGTGCTGTTACAGTAGAGGTGGGTAACTGCCCCACTCTATTTGATACTCATTAAAGGACTTATGTATTGCAATACCATAGCAAGTACTCAAAAAGACATGAAGAAACAGGAAGGGAAATGTTTGAGCTAACAGGTTCTAAGTGAACTTATGCTCAGAAGAAGGTAAAGGGATGGGTGATTGGATGTCACCCACCTAGAGGCAGCTTCTGATTCAGGCTGATCCTATACAGCCATAAATTCATACACATTAGAGAGAATCTCTTTATACATTGGCTTTCTTCCCCTACCAACTACAGGAACCATGGTGTTTTTGAGTAAGCCCAAACAAAGATTAAGAATTTTTATTAAGCCTATAACCCTAGCACCCTGGGAAACCAAGGGAGGTGGATTGCACCTGACCAAGAGCAAGACCCTATCTCTACTAAAAATAGAAAAATGTCTGGCATTATGGCACAGGCCTGTAGTCCCAGACACTTGGGTGGCTGAAGCAAGAGGATAGCTTGAGCTTGGGAGCTTTAGGTTGCTGTGAGTAAGCCTGACACCACAGCATTCTAGCCTATGACAACAGAGTGAGAGAAAAATTTTTTATTAAAATGGAATTCTAGCAAAGCACTCCCAATCAATAGCGCTTGGAATTTTTAATAAATAATGAAAACTTTGTGCTTATCTGATATGAGGGTTATCTCCATAAGTGTTCAAAGCAATGTTTATTTGGTTAGATACAGATTTAGCAGTGTATTTGGTATTAATTTGAAGTTATAGGTGAAACGCCTATATGCCTCTGGCCAAAAAAGCCATTTGAGAGAGAGCAGTGAAAATACTTTGTGCAGGCATAAGAAACTGAGGCAGAATCCCATGTGGCCAGGTTGGTTGTGGGCCTAACATGACCAAGGCTTTGGCTGGAATAGCATTTCCAGACTGCTTTAAGGAATTAAGGTTGACTTTATAAGGCCAATGAAAAAGCTCTTTGGAAAACTGGCTAGATATCCATCAGTAACATTTCCTGATCTGTGGTGAGTGATGAAGATCGCTTGCTGAGGGGTCTGGAAATGGTAATGTGCTAGGGACCTCAAGAAAAGAGGAATTTACCCAATGCATACAGGTATCTAATGGCACAGATGAAACCTGGGCTCATGAAAGGCTTTTGAGAAGTCCAGCCTGAGAATTCCCTACAAAAAGCTCCAACAACCCCCCCCCGACTTAAGGCCTACATGGGAGCAGAGGTTTGCACACAAATTCCTGTATGCCCAAGAAGTTTCTCTATGCTTTGCTTAAAGATTCAAAGTAACTGCCTCCAAATGGCATGGTCAGTAGAACAGACATTCAAATCCTCTCTTTCCCCTGTAGCCTCAGGCTTCATCCGATAAGAACAAAGAAAGTAATAACTAACAACATGTTCTTCATTAAGTTATGTTAAACCAGGTTATGTTAAAAGGATTGTGCTTAAAGGTGTATGTTGGGTGGATTATCAGATTACCAGGGAGGAGCTACTTACAGGGTGGATGGTCATAAAATGTTTAAATGGATTAATGAAGTCATTGATGTCCAATGCACATGTGCAGAGGGATTGTAATGGATGTTAATGAGGTCATTGCTGTATAATGCACATGCACAAAATTGCCTATATAAACCAACCATGAATAAAGAAACTTGCCATTTTGCCTGAGTGAGCAGATGGTCACCTTTATTTAAAACAATTTCAATAAGCATGATTATTCTTCACGAAATCACTTTTTCATGAGATCCTTACGGCAACAGAAGTTAGGACTTAATTTCCAAAGGAATAGGGATAGATCTCTCTCCCATCAATTACTGTAGATATGCTTAAACTGTCATGGAAAGTAAACCGTTATTTTTGAGTCCCAATTTGCCAATTCAGTAGGGGTCAACCTATATATGAACTGATTTATCCACATCATTCTATTCCACTTGGTATCTTAGGGCTCCCCCAAACAAATGAAAGCTCTTTGGGATGGATGGTAGTACCAGGCAACCAGTGGACTGGGATTCATGAAAGAGTAACTAACTAATTATTCTTTCACCTTTTTGAAAAGTGCAGACCCCATTGAGAAAAGAGCTAGTGCCACACTTCTTAAGACAGCAACTGCTCTGTACATTGTGGGGGTCATAAGATTGAGATGGCAAGGCTGGGAGACATCCAGCTAGTTTTTAATCTAAGAAATCCCCAATATGGTGCTAACTACATAACAGAGAAGAACATATATTTAGTACCTAGCAGCACTAAAGTGCATATTTTAGAATAACTCGTTGCCAATTGTGTGGAGGAGGCAGCTAGCTCAGTATTATAATTAGAAGGGCAGCCAAAGTCATACTTACTGCAAAATATCTTTCCCCTTTGGACCTAAGGTAACATGCCAATTTCTTATATTATCCCTTTTGCCTACTTCACAGTATTACCGTGGGTTTTGTGTGTGTGTGTGTGTGTGTGTGTATGTATGTTTTGATGATGGGGTGTATTCAACATTATATTATGACTTTACGTCTCCTGCCAAAATACAAACATTATTCAGAAGAGGTGACATTCTAAGCTCTACCTGTCACAATCATTCTAGTTCTGACATTTGGAGTAATAGGAGTTAGAGTGGTTACATTTTTAAAAGGCTAAATGATTAAAAGAGAAATATTTTAGAGCAATACTAAAATTCTAAGCAGCCACATTAGCATTTCTTCATGTTCCAAGAGCACCTTAAACCCAGCATATCTGACAGAAAAGTAATTCGCTCCCCCGCCTCGACCAAACCTGATTCCCTTGTTTGTAACCCTGTGTCTGCTCAGTGCTCCTCACATGACATTTGTTGGCTGGAGCTGATATCCCACCAGCTCCTGTTCCCTCCCTTTTCTAAGCACATGCCTTGGGTCAGGGCTTATCATTGCCCATGTAGACATTGCACCCACTCATGGAGTTACTTGCATCCCAATTAATTAATTTGTTTATCTGCTGTCTCCTTTATTAACAATGAATTGGTTCAGTGGCAGAAACACGTTTGAGTTACATTTTTGCACTGAATATGCAATGTCTGATAAAGTCTATTCCCTAGCATTTGTATATATTTATACTGATGCATATTTTATGGGTCTGTGTACATGTGTGTATATGTGTGTCCATCAGTAAAATCCAGAATTCTATAAATAGGACAAAGCTTTCCATCTAGGTGGGCCAGATGATGATAAATACTGTTTTTTGGAAATGCCTACACATTCAAAGTATTAGAGATATATTTTGTAAGGTCAACCCAGGAGCCTTCATGGTCGTATTTTTCAAATAACTAAAGACCAAAAGAGGCTAAGTAATTGTCTAGATCCATCTGACACTAGAGCTTTTATATACAGAACTACAGATGTAGAAAGAAGGAAAAGAGGCTGTGACTGAGAAATAGGAAAGTCTTGATGGTAAGCTTTGCCTTTGGTTAGGTTTGCTCAGACTCCTAATCTGTCCACTAGGCTTCAGATGCACTGTCAGAACTTGTTTTGCATCATAAAAATTATATTTGAATAAGAAGCAAAAGAGAATACAGGGTAGCCTGCCACTGCACATAAGCAGATAAAGTTACTTTCTAATCTTACAGTTGCCATTTTCAGTACAGACATTCATAAGTGTGTGTGCACACATGTACATGTGTGTGTTTGTGTGTTAATGTTTGGTAACCCCACATCTGGACTCCTTCAAGTCTCCTGACAGGTGTCTTAACAGGGAGAAATCACTGCTACACTTATCAGGGTACCCATAACTTAGATAAATTGTTTACTACATTTTGAGAATACTGCAAACACTCTCTGCTTTTGAGTTGGTCTACTAAGCTGGTGCCTAAAGTTGATTACACAATTTTATTCTAAAGTATGTAAAATGCCTTCTCAAATGTGGTATGTCAAATGTGGTAAAGTATATGCCAAAGGTTTGTGATAATCCAAGATTCTTTTTCAGACCAGTAATTATTTTTAGAATTAAATCATAAACATTTTGTACAAAAAATGCCCCAAGAGGATTTAAGTTACTTTGTATCTCATATTCTGGAAAAATGTTATGCACAAGTTGTATTTGCTAAGTTGAGATTTGTTTTGAAAATAAAGTTTAACTCTATAGGCTATAAGCATGCTCCTGTTTTGGGTTGTTTTCTTTTTAACTTCCTTGGTTAATAAGAAAAAGAAAATAGGTCAGTCAATTTGACAATTATTCTTGTGGGAATCACTCCATTATTACAGAGGGAGTTGATATAACCCAACAAACACCCCTTAAGTCCTCTCCATATGCCACAAACTATGCTATATGTTTAGGTGACTGAAGGAATAAATGAATTCTGACTTTATCAAAGCCATTATCCTTTGGGGTTTTTATCACATGAGGCCGTATCCAATGATTCAGCGAAACCGCACCCCCAAAAGGGTAATCCATAAGCTCAAGGAATAACTTACAATGAGGCTTCCCACACACATACGCGCCAGCCCTATACAGACACAACATAAATCAAGTCCTGTAAAAGCCATGAAAAAAAGAATAGAAAAAATTAAAATATATGCATTATACATATTATAAGCTGTACCTGTTAATATATCCACAATTACCAGTATTTAATTTGTTCCCAATTTCATTACACTAAAAATTGTATTACTGTAAGCCTGAAAGTTAAAATAATCCCACGAAATTTAATTTTCTTTTGTTTTGGATCAGCTCAGTCCCCTCTATAATCCACTAAACTTTCATTGAAATAAATTCAGTGGAGCTAAAGGCTTGACATATGGTCTACTAGCCTGGAAAAGAGCTATGGTTCCTGGACACACGCAGCTGCTAGCTGAGTGTCTCACCCACACAGGTGAAGAGTTTGTGTGGTTTTTAAAGAATCCGGGCTTCTCTTTGGTTCTGTGGCCACGCTGTGTTTCATGGCAGCAGCTGGAAGCATAGAACGTAACCACGTGGGCCTTACCAGGAGTTCTCAGACTGTCCGCCTGCCGGACTCCATCCTGTGACCTATAGGCAACTCTCAAAGACATTCATAAATTTGGTTTCCCGTTAAAAAGAGAAATACTTGTAAAAATATGTATCTTCTGGGCAACACCTGGGGCTCAAAGGAGTAGGGCACAGGCCCCATATGCCGAAGGTGGTGAGTTCAAACCCAGCCCCTGCCAAAAACTGCAAAAGAAAAAAAAATCTTCTACTTTTTAAAAAGCTAACTATGTATTAATATTTATATTAAAACAACAATAATTAATATGTATTTTTGTTGACTTAAGTAGGATGAGGCAGAGACATAGTGCAGAAGAATTTTTTTTATTATTTTAAAGTGATATAAAAGCAATGTTTGAGAAACCCAGCCGTGGACCATGGATTCTTATCCAATGCTTAGTTAGAGAAAAGCCCGATAGCAGCTATGGACTCTTTGTTCAGTTACTGCTCCAGAACCCATTCTGGAACTACCAGGACTACCTCCCATTTCCCTGGGACACCAGACAACTTTGAAAGATTCCTCCGTTTTATCATGGTGAGTGCGGGATACTCTCTGGTCTCTTTTGAAATCCTGCATTAGTAACATTTAGCTTCTCTCCTCAAACATTTTCAATATTTCTAAGCTTTACCATAAATAACCATAAAACGCTGTGATTGTGACAACAGATTGGATCTCCGGTCATCATTTCACTTAAAATGGATCTCACAAATGGCCTATTTTTATATGCGATACGTACGCACTAAACTTGCAGCTGCATCAAATTATAAAGCTAGAGGTTAAATGTTTGAAGTATTTGATCACAAAGAACGAGAATGCTAGCACTATTAGAGGGAAAACACTTGAAGTCATTATCAGTTGATACCTTAATAGGATTTGTAACAGGTGGTTTCATTTTGTCCCCTTTCCCAGTGCAAACCATTAACTTTCTAATTAAATAAAGTGGCGCCTACAGTAGGAGATGTTGAGGAAAACTTCCTTGAGGCAATAATAGTAGGAAGAGTAATACCCTCCTGCAAAGATATCCTTATCCTAATTCTAGAAACTTGTGAAGATCTTACTTTACATGGCAAAAAGCACTTTTCAGACCTAATTAAGGACCTCGCTATGGGAAGATTATCCTGGATTGTCTGGGTGGGCCCAATGTAATTGTAAAGGTACTATAAGAAGAAAGAGGCCAGAGTCACAGAAATAGCTTTGAAGATGTCACACTGCCAGCTTTAAGATGGAGAAAAATACCTATCTATTCCGTGAGCCGAGGATTCTCCCCTAGAACATCTGGAAGGAACACAGCCCAGCTCATACCTTGAATTTAGCCCGCTCAGACCAATTTTCAACTTCTGACCTGCACAACTTTAAGTTGCATATCAATGGAGGCAAACCCCACTGATGGTTTGTCTTTGCAAGTTCCGTTGTTGGCCTTAACCAGATGTGCAAAAATCACTGCCCTGGTTTGTGACTATTTAAGACTATTTTCTTTGTTTTCTGTTTAGGAAATTGATTCCAACTGTAAGAACCTAGTAGAGGGTTTATGTTCGATTTTAATCTTGGGGTTTGAAATCAATGAAGAGAACAGGAAGAGACTGCATTCTCATCGAAGGGAAAAATACATGTTAAAAGGGTAGAAGGAGGCGGCCATGTGGACCCTGACAGAATAAAGATACATGTGACAAAGAGATACACTGGTGCAGGAGGCCGGGTGCAGGAGGCCAGGTGCAGTGACAGAAGGCACTCGAATCCCCAAAGAATTTATCTGCTGTTCTACGGGGTTTAAAAATGGGGAAGCATTGGGGAATGACTTAATTATATTTGCATTTGGGAACATTTAAAAAATAGCTGTCACAGTGGTGACAACTGGCTATAGGCTGAAAAGAAATGACAGAAGTTAAGATCTAAAGAACATAGTAGCTAACAGAAGCGGTATATGGCATAGATACTTGTAAAGGGGCACTAGGATGGGGAAAGGCACAGCTGAGGTGATGGCTGTGTACTAAAGGAAAAATTGTTTCTGGTTCTAATTTTCATCCATTGCAACTGAGAAGACCTGGCAGGATCAGAACAACTGCTGTCCAATTGTCTTAGAAAGGCCCTCACCCCCTACCTCTGCCAAAGAGCATACACAGTAAGCATATTCAATAAATTGGGAATTTCACTTTATGAAATCAGTCCTAGAAGTCCAAAGTCAAAGCTTTCCTACAGTCTAAGTAAAAGCAGTCCTACTTGTGATTAGGAATCACGCACATTAGCAGGCAAATCTTTAATTTTTCCATTTATTAATAACTTGGACTTTTAACTCCATCTACTTCGGATTTTAATTCTCTTAATTTTTACCCTAATATAAATAAATAAAATTCTGTTCTAACAAGCTTTTAAGCACTGGTTAGTCAGCAAAAACCACAACAAACGTCTCCAGGAAAGACTTCCGTCTTACAGACTGCGATACTCAGGACAATGGAAAGTCATTTATTTTCACCATGCAGCAGAGTTTGTATCTTGAAGAAATGTGCAAGAATGAGAGAGGTATGTACTGAAGCACACCTTACATTCGTTCTTTGTTTATAAAGCATCTCAAAATATTTGCTCACATGTTTTTCCTGCCTCTGAAGCCCCAGGCCTTATTTTCAGTCTTTTGCTGATGTCCCAAATTGTTCTGGCATTGTGTGAACACATGTTCAAGCTTTCACTCAGGACTCCCCTATATGAATAGATACATTTGTGACAATTTGTGTGAAGCTTTCATCTGCATTTTGAAAATTTTTATCAAATAAAACACATTCTCTGAATATTCTAGCTAGGTCTATTTTCTATATAACTCATCTACCTGTCTTTTCTGTCTTAATAGCAGTATAAAGCAGCTATTTGTTATACCTGAATTGGTCTGACAGGCTTACGAGACTTACAAAGACAGTACCAATGGAAACAGTATTTATTATATCTGAAAAGTATATATATTTATCTAGATATCTTTGTGAACAATTAATTAAATGAATCCTTTCAGCACATTTTATTTACATAAGGAACTTGACATTCTATCCATTTTGTATAGGCATAACGATGGAGCTGTACTAAAATGAATTAAAACTTATGATGATTTTAATCTCACAATAATGATGCAAAATGATTACATAGACAGACATTGAAATTGAAATTATGTAGGATCATTTTTCTGGTCCTTGGATTAACTTCACATTTTCCAGCAGCATCACTTAGTTGATTGCCCTTCTTCTACGGTGCTAGTAGATTCTTAAGGTCAACAAACACATTTTCTCAAGAGTAAACCCACACGTAGTTCCTACTTTTATTCGGAGGATACTCAGACCTGAAAAGAACAGAGTTGTACTTGAATTTGAAATACAAGACGTTCCAGAGGTTTTAATGAGAACAAAAAACTGAATTAGGCATTGAGTTAAGCCAGTATGTGAAGTGGACAATAGATAAATAGATAATCTACTGGGGCCAAGTTAGTATTCTAAGTTCATAAGGATAGGAGGGCCCAGAAGAAATTTTGGAAGAAAAGTCTGAGGGCAAATTGAGGTCACCAATTTCACTGCAATCAAAAATATAACTTTGAAACTATTATGGTTGTCAGTACTGTCCAGTCTATATTATAACTGTGTTATCTTACTTATTTTTCCTTTCTCACTAAACAATGGTCCCTTAAAATACCAGATAAGAAAATAGGTTTTTAAATCTAACATATCTAACTTTGAGTGCTGGCCACGTCTCTTAGCAGCTTGGTATATTTGGCTAGATTATTAGGGAGCTCTGAAATCTTAGTTTTGGCCAGGCACAGTGGTTCATATCTGTAACCCCAGCACATTGGGAGGCCAAGATAGGAGCACTGTTTGAGGGCAGAGTTCAAGACCAGCCTAGGCAACATAGTGAGACCTTGTTTCTTAAAAATAAATAAATAATAGATGGGATGGTGGCACACACTTATAGTCCCATCTACTTGAGAGGCTAAGGTCGGAGAATTGCTTGAGCCTAGGAGTTTGAAGTTTCAGTGATCTGTGATCATGCCATTGTACTCTAGCCTGGACAAGAGAGCAAGACTCCCTCTCAAAATAAAATAAAAATCTCAATTTTCTCATTCATAAAACAGAAATAATAATAACTTCCTCAAAGTTACTGCGAGGTAAAATTAGAAGACATGGTAAACAATAGAATTTTAAGTACACTTCTTCCATTCCCATTACCTCAGCCTTGGGAGAGTTTAGTACCCTAAGGATGCCTACAGCATTGTCATTTGGGGCATTGCTATGTTTGCATGAGATCAAGGATTATATGACCATAGAGGCCACCATATCTGATAGGCATCTCAACATTAGGAATAAAAGCTAGGCATGCCATAAGATTGGTTATAATATCTGGATAGTCTCTTTGAAATATAGACAAGCTATCTATAGATGATTTGGATTGAAATATGTCTTTGTGTGTTTTATATATTGAAATTCTATTGATTAATAGAAATGTAAAATAATAAAATGATATAAAAATCAATTATGATAGTAAAAGCTATTAATATTATATGCACAAACAATTAACCTTTGACTAGTTTAATGAATAGAAAATAGACAGACAGTTAATTCAAATCTGAAGAAAATTGATCAGAGATAATTTTAAAGCCAAGGGTAATCTGTTGAAAATAATAGAACCATGACCCTGTTAATCCTGTTATTCTCATCATTTCAGCTAAAAGGCACCACACTCATACCTGTTTTTTCCCTGAACAAGAGTACCCAGTTGATCTGATTGCTCATCAAAGATATGTGACAGACTACAAAACAAGCCAGCCCATGGCATCAGACTCCTGAATTAAATAATTGCTTACTCTTTAGACCACTAAGCTCCTGGGGAATCACTGTGGCTTAACATTATAATAGAAAATTTATACTGAAATTACTACTTAGGAGGGGTGAAACCATAACAAAACCTAACACACACAGTGTTGGTTTTGGAATTAGGTGACAAATTTGACAAATTGGCAAGCAAATTGTGAGTAAGGCAGAACAAAAACAATGAGAAAATTATTATTAAGCTGGAAAATTGGAAACAAGCTATATAGCAGCAGAAAAATCTGTGTTTACTTTTGGAATTAGTTAAGAGGTACTTCAGGTAGGCTTTTGAAAGTGTCAGCTGGTTCCTTCTATGCTAAAATATAGAAATATATGAACCAAAGAAAGAACTAAATAGTTTGTAAGAAAAAATTAGGGGAAATGTATAAAAGAAAAAACTTAGTAGATTAGAAAACAAAACTGCTATTTTAAAATCTCAAGTCTCTCAAGTCAGCAAATGTTGTGAACCAGAGTGGAATTAGCGGGGAATGAGGAAAATACAGCATAAGAGAAGACAGGGAAATGAAAGATGGGATGGGGAGGATTGACTGAGCTGATGGCTGCAGCCAGCACCAAAGCACAAAATCAGCTTTATTTTATAGTATCTGTACAGGGTTGTCCAGGGGAAAATAACATAAACAATATGGGGAAATAGCATAAACAAAAGACATAATTTTGGTATTATAGTACAATTGGAAAATATAAATTACTTTATGGTTTCTATCCAACTTCATTAACATATGACAAGAAGTAAGAAGGGCAAGATCATGAGGACCTCAGCATAGCTGACGAAACAAAGGAAGAACTTTGTGACTTAGTAGTTTCTACTCAACTTCATTAACATGTTACAAGAAGTAGGAAGGTCTCTGCATAGTTAACTGGACAAAGAAAGAGATACTATGACTTCTGGCAGAGGGAGCATGAAGAAAGGAATATGGCTGTTTCGGGAAGGGAGGAAAAGCAGTTGGAGGTTCATTCTGTGAATGTTCCCCAGGCTGTGAGGGCCCTGCCTTCTCACAGTCTGCTCTCCACAAACAAAAGATTGTAAAATACTGCTTGGAGAGGAGATAAAATAATGCATATGCTTATGTAATCCTTTATAATACTTCTGAGGGGACAAAGGTGGTTCCTAGCAGGCCCTCTCTGCTAAAAAATAATAAAAGAAGAGTTCTAGAGTCTTAAGGGTATTAGACCACATGGGTCTGATAGACATTAACTAGTTGGAATTAAATCTAGAATCTATTGAAAGGCTTATCTCTAAAGGAATTATAGGTGTTTGCTTTATAATTGAAGTTGAATGGAATAAGATTCATAGGAAACCTAAATGGTATTAAGGGAGTTATATAAGAAGTGTTGTCTGAGTAAATCTGAAAATCAATGTCTTCTCAGCATCTCACTTTCCATATCCAGGAAAGAACTGAGAAAGTTCTTCAAAGAAATTTACAGAGTTGTCTTCTGAAGTGACTAAGAAGGGGAGAAAAGGCAGTACAATTGCTCTTTAAACCATGTGGGGATTAGAAATGTCAGCAGTTCAAAATCCAGATAGAACTTTTGACTTCCCCAAAACTTAACTACTAATAGCCTACCCTGAACCAGAAAGAAACCTTACCAATAACATCAACAATTAGCACATACTTTGTCTATTACATGTATTAAATGCTTTATTCTTACAATAAACCAAGCTAGAAAAGAGGAAATGTTACTAAGAAAATGATAAGGGAGAGAAACTCTGTTTACTAGGCATTAAGTGGAGATGGATCTTCATGAAGGTCTTTGTCCCAGTTGTCTTCATGTTAAGTAGGCTGAGGAGGGGGTTGGTCTTGCTTTCTCAAGGTGGCAGAAAACAGAGAGAGGCGGTGAAAGGGGAGGCAGGAAAGATAGGCATGTTGGATGCAATTTTGTGAAAATACATTATAATTTCAGTCTGACATGTTTGCTTTTTCATTTCTCTAAAAATGTTTCCGAGTAGTACCAATTCTTCTTCCACCATTTGCTTTAGTTTCAATGTCCATGTCATAAAAGGGTCCTTGTCACAGAAAAACTAAAGAACAGTCTTAAGCAATTGAGATTCTCCTGACAGATTGCCTGTCAATTTGGTTTGGGGTGTTGCCTTTCCACATCTTCTGCCTCATCACTGAGCACTGGTTCAGAAGCACTCATCTCCCTGAGTCACCTTCTGTCAGTTCCTCTGGTGTAGTGTCTCTTAGTGTCTTCTATAATTTTTCCAGCTTTTGTATCTTAAAGCCGTTCATCCCCTCCCTTTTTTTTTTTGGCCTATTCACAATCTCTTCTGTGATTTCCTGGATTGGGTCTCCTATAAATTGTATGAAGTCATGCACAACATCTGGACAGTTTTCTTCAGCAGTAATTTATTGTTTGGGATGTGATGGCTTTCATAGCTTTTCCTGTAACAATGATGACATCTTCCATGGTCCAGTCCTTGCAGACTTCTGTGATGTTCTCTCTGTTTGAGTTCTCTTCCATAGTCTTCACAATATTTTCCTGTACTGTATTTAATGAGGTTTAAAGGTAATTGTGACCCCCTCAAACAGGCTGATGTAAAGGTGTTGCGTTTGCTGGCAAGTAGACCATTTCAACACCTTTGGTGCAGAACCCATGAAGTTATGAGTGTCCAGGGGCATTGTCCAGTATCAGAAGAGCTTTAAAAAGCAGTCCCTTGCTGACAAAGTACATTCTGACTTCAGGGACAAAGATCTCTGGAACCAATCCAGAAAAAAAGAGATAGGAGATAGTATCCAGGTATTCATGGTGTATAATCCCAAACTGGAAGCTTGCATTAATCTTTTCCTTTCAAGACTTCAAGGTTAGCAGCTTTAGAAATAAGTGCTGTTTTCATCATAAACGCCACTCCATTTGCACACAAAAGCAGAATTAGCCCATCCCTTCCTGCCTTAAATCTTGGTGCCTCCTTCTCTTTCTTATCAATAAATGTTCTTTGTACAACTTTTTCTTTTCTTTTTGGCCAGAACATGTCACTTTTGTCTGCAGCAATAACCTGGTCAGGCAAATATTCTTTCTTCTCAATGATTTTCTTAGTGGCATATGGGAATTCATCTTCTGCCTCTGAGTTGGTGGAAGCTGGTTCTCCTGTTATCTTGACAATTTTTAAGCCAACTCTCTTCTTAAAATGATCAAACCATCCTTTTCTGGCATTAAATGATACCACTTTGGATTCTTCGCCTTTCTTTTTTCCTTTAAGTTTTCATATAATGAGTTCAGTTTCCTGCAAATCACATCAATCTATAGATATGCCTTTCTTGTACCAATCCCTCACCCACATAAAAGCTACATTTTCAATATGAAATAAAAATCCCTTTCACAAAAAATGTTGGGCTTTTGTGCCTATAGATGTTAACTATAGTGACAGTTTTATGGAATTTCTTTTCTTCTTTAACAATGGATCTTACGATGGATTCATTTATCTTGAAGTGGTGGCAGCCACAGCCACAGACGTTAATCTATGGTACACACCAAGCAACTTTTCCTTATAATGTTATGACTAGTCTCTGCTGCTTGGAGCACTGCCAGCATCACGAGTGGCCCTTCCTATGGGTCCCTTGGTGTTATTCAAGGTTCCAAGTATGACACTAAGCACAACAAAAAATACATGGAACTGCAAGACATTACTTTCTACTGTGATATTCCATTTACTAGAGAAATAAGCTGCTGACAGGGAGATGATTAGCATCATGTGATGTTTTCAGTGCATACTCTCAGCACTGAGCTTACCAAGCAGCCACAGGAGATGGCTATGAAATTATTACAGTGTATAATGCAGTTAGTTTTATGCAGTTTTGATTTAATACTACACTTTACATTTGTTTATATTTCTCCTGACTGCAAATGGTGCCACTTATAGTCTGTGTTTGTATGCATAAATTTTGATAAATTTTAACTTTTGATAACATTTGCATATGTGTAATAAATTTTTAAAAAGTAGTATTGACATATATTTTGTGTATTCATGATTTGAGTAACATTTTCTTTGTTTTAGACTAGTTCTGTTCATTTGTAAATTTTTCCAAATTATCATAAATCTCCCCCCAATTTTTCAATATAGTTTTCAAAAAAATCCACATATAATGGCCAGGCATGGTGGCTCACGCCTGTAATCCTAGAACTCTGGAAAGCTGAGGCAGGTGGATTGCTTGAGCTCAGGAGTTTGAGACCAGCCTGAGCAGGACTGAGATCTCCTCTTTACTAAAAATAGAAAAATTAGTTGGGCATTGTGGTTGGTGCCCGTAGTCCCACCTACTACAAAGACTGAGGCTTGAGCCTAAGAGTTTGTGGTTGCTGTGAGCTAGGCTGATGGCAGAGCCTGGGGAAACAGAGTAAAACTGCCTCAAAAACAAAAGCTCCACACAGAAATGGACCTATACAGTTCTAATCCGTGTTGTTTGAAGGTCAACTTCAATCTAAAGGACAAAGGAAAGAACCTATAGGTGAAGTCAAAACCATAAAGAACAACTGACTCAGGAACCACTCCCAAAATAGAAGAATCCGGAACTTATTCAAGAAATATTTTCCACTCCCTAAGTAGCGAATCTGGTAATCTTTCCATATCCCTATGTTAGGAAGATGTAAGACAGATAACTTGTTTGGGGGGAAGGGTTGGGCTTTTTAAATTTTTCATTTTTGTGTACATAATACTTGTATATCTTTATAGGATACATATGAAGTTTTAATACAGTCACACAAAGTGAATTAAACAAATCTGAGTAATTGGGGTATTTATCATCTCAGTTATTTATCATTTGTTTGTGTTAGAAACATTCAGTTCGACTTTTTTAGTTATTTTAAAGTATACCCACATTGTTGATTATAGTCATTTTGTTGTGCTTTCAAACATTTTCATTCTAATCTTACCATTAACCATCCACATTTTATTTACCAACTCCCACGACCCTTCCTAGATGCCAATAACCATTATTTCACTTTGTCTCCATAAGATCAATTGTTTCTAATATTTAGCTCCCACAGGTGAGTGACAATGTGTGAGATTTGTTTTTCTGTCTGGTTTAACTTGTCTTTTTGGTCCTTAAAGCTCTGGATCGAGAGGAATCACATCAGAACCTGATGTAGAATCCAAGATCCTCAATTTTGAGGTTCATGTTGAAATTTCAAGCTCGTATTACAATCAGATAAAACTTTGGGGAAACTGGAAAGAGTGAAAGCATTTTGCTTGCGGAAAGGATATGACTAACTACGGTAAAAGATAGACTATTGTATATTTCTTGTATATTGATAACAAGAAATGCCCAGAATTTTTTACCCTGCCCTTTACTCATGCTTTTTGCAATGTGACTTTGTAGACCCTCCCATCAGGAACCCTTTGAATTTGGACTGGACCTATAATTTTCATTTATTTACATGCTGACTATCTGCCAGCATTATACCACCTTCACGACAGTTACTTTGCAGTCAATTTTAAAATCAGGAAGTGTTCGTCCTCCAATTTTGCTCTTCCTTTTCAAGATTGTCTTAGGTATTCAACATTGAGTTGAAATCTGAATGTACAATACCCACGTCGTTTAGTCAAGAACAGAATCAAAATCTAGTCAAACATACATAATTGGCATCGAACATAAGGAATATCGGTTACTTTCCCTGCAAATATGAAATTGTTCAGCACAATGCCTGCTACATGGTATGTGTTTAATAAACGTTCACTCTCATTTCATCATTCCATTTAAATGTGCTTTCTTTTCACACAGAAAATAATAATCTATAGTGCAGAATAGATTTTGGCAGCTATTACATATTTTCTATGTGTAGATTTTAGGTGATAGAATGTTCTCCCTTTCAACACAGTAGACAGGGATAACCTCTCATAAAACACTTGAGATCACAAAGTTATGAAGTGGGGATCTGGGTGGTGAAACATGGCAGGGGACTTAAATCATCTGTACAGCGCTGCTTGTAACAATGCAGAGCCAGATGCCGCGGGGCTGACCAAGCTGGAAGCGATGATACCTGATGAGCTGAGTGGCTTCGCTTGTGGATGTGGTGATCTCCAGAGGCCCGTCAGGTATTTGATGCCTGGTGAACCGTAGAACAGCCTGTGCTTCTCCGGCTGTGTTTTTCCAGCCTTGGCTGTGGGGAAATAACAGAGACATAACCCCCTGGAACCTCTACTTAGAGGCCTGGAACATTGATTTTCTTCCCAGGCTGACTTCTGAATATTGTTCAGATTTCCTAGAGACAGCACATTAGCTCTGTCAAAGGATTTCTCTTTAGATTCTTTCTCTCACTTTTGCTTTTTTGGTGAATATTCCCCTTTGCAGCTTCTCCTCTTTATTGGAGGCTTACTTACTGTGAATGCATCTTCCACGGGACTTTGTGATATATTTTTTTTCTCATCTTTATCGCTACAATTTCCCCTAATCTATTTTTCCTTCCTGCTGACTCCCACACCCTTCCCTGATCATCTTGTTTACAAAGGTTTCCCTCAAAGTGGTGCATTTATAATGAAGTCTAAAAAGATGGCGTCAATTTTAGTGAAGAGTCAGATACCTAATATATTTTTAAGTAGGTATTATATCCTAGGCATTTTGCTAGTTGCAAAAGACACATCCATAGACAAGATGGATATTTCCCTTTCCAGACTATTAAACAAACTACTTATATGGATGTAGTGAATGTTATGAAAAAGTATACATTTCTAATGGGCGAGCCATTTGGCCAGAGATGCCTGAAAGAAATTAAGACCTGAAGAACAAAGAGGGGAAGGATGATGGAAGGAACATTCCAGCAGAAATCATGCTGGGGTGCCCTGAGGTAGCAGAAAACAGCCTGTTTGAAGATCTGGGAGAAATCTAGTATGGCTGAAACTTGGGAGAGAGAAGAAAAATGAAGCTGTGTGTTGGAAAGGAGATAGATACATGAAATCGCTACTTACAGACTGCTGGTAGGACTTTACCTTCTAAGAGAAGACTGATTTTTTTTTTTTTTTTAATCCAGAAGAAGCTCTGCTGTTTAAGAAGGCTGGCATAATGGGAGTTCCATTTTCAAAGGATGAATCTGTGAATTGGAGATGTATGAGAAGGGTGCAAGATTTGGTGTGTTTAGGAGATGATTTCCCAAGTCTAGTGGAGAAATTGCAGTGATGTAAGTGTGTCATGCAAATGAGCATAAAGAAGCAAAATTAGATTAATTAGCTCCTTGAAAGAGAGAAACAGCAAATTTTAGGGCTGTGGAAGGAGATGTTAGGGATGACACATCGGTTGTAGCCTGAGAAAGTGAGGGCACGAAGGGATCTCTGCCAAGCAAAGACTCCAGAATCCCAGAATGAGAAGGGTGTGCATATTGTCATAGTCATGTGGGGTCATTAACAGTTCGGGGTGTGTTAAAAGACACGCCTGGAATAATACTTTATGAAAGGAAAGCACACACTTTATAACACGGCTATTATTAAAGTCTACCGAGTTTAAGCATTTGCTAAGTTAGAAATATTTTTGCCTGCCTGACCTCATCTCATACTGGACTTCAATAAAATGAATACTTCATTTGGCTAATAAAACTCGGTCTGCATTGCTTGTAAAATTTTAGCACGTATCCTCACAAGTCAGAGACTGAGGACGGAGACAGCGTGAGCCAGGGTCCTTGAAGAGAATGAGAAGGTTGGTGACTGAGCAACCTCTGGAAAACACATTAATTTCTATTTTTACCTCCAAATGGGACCTTGAAAGGCAAGGCCACAGGGCCAGGGATGAGCCAGAGCAATGCCCTTTACTGGCAGAGCTTGGAAGTCAAGGCCATGCTCTCTCAATAAACCTGTCATGGTCATTCTCATGTTTTGATTCTCTGGAATAACACACAAAGCTTAAGGGCAGTTCCCTGTTATTTTATGAGGAATGAGGAAGTGGAGAAGTGTTGGAGGAAAACCGTGCCAACCCATTTATTTTAACGATCAAAAGGAGAAGTTTAGTTTCCCCAAGAGCAGTGACGCTAGCACGTGTCCCTTTCTGTGTGTCTGTGCCGCCTCCTTTTTCTTTGGATTCCAGCAATTCCTGTGCTCGTGGGTTTCACATAAGCTTGTTGTGAAGAAGCGCTGCTATTTAATCCAGCAGGGGTAGGTAGCCAATTTTACTTGCCTTCCTGCCTCTCCAGTGTCTCCTCCCAGTTCTTGGAAACAGACTAAGAAGTTATAATTTTGTTCCCTAAATGCTTCATGCCTGTTTCCCTGCTGTGTCTGTTATATATATATGTGAGTCATTTTCCGAATGTTTCAAAGACAAAAATATTGTGTCAGAACTCATCGTAGCATCTTGAAATTCCTTGAAGAGGCTGAGTCTCTAATAGAAACCGCTCAAACCAGGAACCTTGATGTTCGCTTTCTAGTTCACTCTCTCGTTCCTTGGCTGCGTGGACTGGGACCAGCCCACCTGTGTCTCTGGATTTCAGTTTGTAGGCCTGTGTGCAGTGAGAGCCTTGGATTGGATGATCTCTAATCACGTTTCCATGGTTTATTTTTGTAAGTGCCCCTATCTAATTCTATTAGATATGCTCAGAGTCTACAAACACACTAACACAATGGTTACCACTTAAGAGCTATTGATGTAAAGAAACTGAGAGGGAGAGAGAAGGGAAAAGGAAGTGAGAGAAGAAAGGCTAGACTATAGGTCACGTGACTCACTTTAGTTTTTGAACTGTATATTGGCCAAAAAAGGAAACTTCATTAAGAATGTTGCATCAATTGGCTTAAGCTAGTTTACACTGCAGTAACAAATGATCCCCAAATTAAATTTCTTTTTATTTATTTTAAATTCACATTTCCTATCCCCCATGGCTTAGTGTTTGCTCTGCTTCAAATTTAGCCATTCCAGGGCTTAGGAGCAGCCTCCACCAGGGATAGGCCAATCTTAAGCCTAAGGCAAAGGAGCTATGGGGAAACCCCATGAAGGTTCTCCAGGCTGCTGCTGAGAAGTAGCTCCCTTCCCTCCCACTCCTATTTTAGTGGCCAAAGCAAGTCATATGGCCACACCTGAATTCAACAGGGGCAGGAATTACAACAAACATTTAGGAACAATTGTGAAATTAACTAGGGTGACATTTCCATGAAAACCTGAGAAACACACTAAATAAAAGTCTAACTGCGGTCAGCATTTCCATCAGTACTGATTGAGTTATACTAAGTAGAGAAAGTACAGTCAACTCTCAGCATCATGGAGAATTGATTCTAAGGCCTCCACTGGAGTCAGGAATTCACAGATGCTCTTGGTACTGACATAAAATGGCACAGCATTTGCTTATAACCTATGCATATCCTTTCACACCCTTTAAATCATTTTTAATCACTTATAATACCTAATACAAGATGAATGCTATGTGAATAGTTGTTGACTATTCTTTTTATTTGTATTCTTTTTTCTGTTGAATGATTAATTTTTCCTGAATATTTTTGATCCACAGTTGGCTGAAGCCCTGAACCAGGAACGTGCAGATATGAAGGGCTATCTATAGTACTATCTTGCTAGTACAGCTATCTTATGAACTGTGGATGAGTTATACACCAAATCAAAGCAACAGAACAACTATATTCTGCTCACTGAATTGTCCTGAACTGTTCCACAATACCTACCAAGCTATTCTTGATTTCCTCCCAATACAAAATGGCTTTTTGTTCCCTCCCCATGCTCTTATCTGATTTAGTTGGATAATTAAAATTTAAAAATGTGTATATAACTTTTTTAACCTTTGGTGTTTCACAGCTTTTGAAAGTTTTATAAGCCACTCTACTTGTTCAATAATGTGGATGAATTTGGCTTTTTACAAAGCAATAGCAAACCTGTCTATAGGAAAGTTACCATTTTTGCAGATGGGAAAGTGTGTCTCCTATTTCATATAACATTACTTTAATTTTGCAAGGTTTTAGTTTCTTGAACATAGATATCATACTTATAATTATTTAAAAGGTTAAATCAATTTAAGATACCTTAGCTTTATAGGCTGCTAAAGACTTTAATACTGTTTTTTCTTTTAATGAGGGGAAAATCGATGGAAAGGGAAAATTGACTGATGGCTTTGCTGACATTAAGAACTGTCTTTCAATGTTGCTTGTTTTTGTTGCTTGTTTTTTAAACAGAAAACTTTTCTCCATACAGACATACAAATGCACTCTAGAAAACACTCTTAGCAGAGTTCTTTGATATCATTTTACTTACATATGAAAAGTATAAATCTTCCACTCAATCTGTGTTTAACTATAATATCCTTTAATCAGATAATTAATAATCTGCAATGACCAGAAATTAACCACATCTATAAAGCAGTTCCCTAGAAGAAGAGGGATTGGTGACCACCATCAGAAGGCCTTGCTACTTCCTCTCTGTCACTTGGTATTACAAAGGCCTCAATAACAATGTTCTCTGGGGGTATCCGTGCCCACTGAGCTAAAGCTCCCCGTGATGATCACAATATTTCCTTTACTGCATCATACTTTATCTTCTCCATGTACCAACCCTTGTGCAGATATGTTTTTGAAATTATTAGCAGGTGAAATAAGCCCCATCCTGTCCCCAATTTACTCATCTTCTCTTCATTTACCCTGTTTTTCAGTATCTGGAGTATATTGCCAACGAGGCCAAGGTCAGAGACGGGCTCACAGAAGGTCACAAACACTTCCTCCAGTCAAACATTCCCAGTTCTTATTTCCAACAACTCTATAACGAAGTTCGGCTTTATTGTGTTGCGGTTTTATGTACAATTTCCACATATTGATCTGTAGCATGATGCTATTTTTAGCTATGTGATCTTGGGCCAGTTATTTATAGTCCCTGTGGTCTAGTTTCCCTATCTGACAAATGAGGAATGCACGAGCATCTTCCCTCCTGCGTTGTTATACAATGAAATAAACTATGGCTAATAAAACACTTAAAATAGTTAACTGGCACACAGTAAGTGCTCAGTAAGTGTTAACCACTGTTATGAAAATGAATACGTGACGTGCAGTAAGATAAGTGACTTCCCCATTAATGTAGCCTTCTCCGTTACTGCCTTCCAAAATAAAAATGCTTCCAATACAATACTAATGTATGTAACAACATTATTTATAGAGCAGATTTCTAAGTAGCGTTTCAGTAAGCTCCACAGCATAGGGATTTCTGGTTTCCTGCCTAGGTTATGGTGATGGGATATTTCTTGATAACTGTTGACAAAATGAAAAATGGAATGATGTTGTTTTGTGCTTGCGACCCTGAGTTTGTGAAGATACGGTGACATATTAAACCACTTGTATAAGTTTGACAGAGCTGCTATACAAAGTTCCAAAGATGAAGTGTCTTACACCACAGACATTTATTTTCCTGTAATTCGTAAGGTTAAATTTCCAAGTTCAAGATTTCAGCAGGTTGATTTCTCCTGGAGGCCTCTCTCCTGGGGTTGTAGATGGCCGTCTACTCCTCGTGTTTTTACATGGCCTTTTCTCTGAATAGGTCTATGCCATAATCTCCTTTTCTTATAAAGATACCAGTCGTATTTAATTAAAGTCCACTCTAAAGATTGTAAACTTAATTATCTCTCAAAAAGACCAGTATTCTCCAAATACGGTCACATGTGAGGTAGGAACCAATTCAGCACATAACACTGGTGTCTTGTGCTAAAGTCACGCATAGAACCTGACTCTCTGCAGTCCTCACATTCATTCTCCTTCTTTAAAACTTTTTTTTCTTTTTCCTTATTGGTGCAGGTTTCATATACGGAAAAACAAAAGACAACGAGGGAAAACGAGGACTGACATAAAAATTTTTATACATTTCCCTTTAAAACTCACAGCAGAAAAGCATGGAATAAAGATCTTAAAAAATCCAGATCAAAATTTAAAAAAAATAGAAGAAAAATAACAGAAAAACTATAAAGCGAAAGACAAGACAGAAGAAGAAAGGCAGAAAAAGACCTAGAAAAATATTTTTGTGTGTGTTTTAATAGTAATCTTCT
>NW_003852450.1:10358223-10389373 GCF_000181295.1 Otolemur garnettii
TTTGCCCATGACCTTGTTAGCATCCCATTTGACTTTTTTTTCTTCATCCAGACATCACACAGTCTGAAAGGATTGGTAAAAACAAGAGACACTTATTGTTTTAATGTATACAAACCAAACTACCAACAAGCAAGCAAAACAGAATTAATTCGTGGAGTTTGTTGAACTGCCTAGGCACTGGCTCTGTTTGTGTCGGCCAACAGCCTGTCACAACGACCACAACTGTGACGTTACAATCACACTGCTGAAAGCCTCAGCCCTTGGAGCAGTGCTCCTCACGCTACTCCTATATTAATCTATGAACTTAATAGGCATTTGTCTCCCCAGTGGTGCCTCACTGTCTAACTGAACTACTTAGACCCTGTAAATTTGCCGTCTGTTTGACTTCTAGAAAACAAAACAGTCAAGCTTGCCTGATCTCATCAGTTTAATCGTAGAATATCTAAGCTACTCAACAACCAACGTATCTTTACAAGGAAAAAAAAAGAAAACTGGCGCAGCAAGAGCTGTTATTAGAGACATGTGTTCCAGACTATGATCAGAAATTGTTAGTCTTTCTGGATGGAGATGAAAATATGAATATAATATATTAAAAGCAAATGTGGCTGATGAATTACTGTGTGCTAAAATTACTACAGTCGTCTATAGGAGGACGTTATTGGGGTCTTAGGTATCAGTCAAAAAATGCATTGTCCTAGGAAAATTATTAGCACAGAGTCAAGAATCTGTCAAATAACCTCAGAGAATGAGTTCACGTAAGTGCCTCCTACATTTTAACCATATTTTGACCTGAACTTTTCTTAGTTCTGCTAATTTAAATCTGAGAAGTCAGAAAACGGTGTACATCAATCAAAGGGGTTTTATCGCAGACGTACTTATGAACCAAATTGTACCTGTCAGTTAACTTGATTTTCAGGGGCTTGTACTTTCTTGGTACTAGGAAAATGGGTATCATGGTCATAGATTACTACAGGAAAATGAAGCACTATGAAGATTCATTCAATATACAGAAAGGGAACTTTATCATCAGGTCTTTTTCTTATTTTCCCATTTGAGTAGTATTTCACAAAATGCTTCCCTGTGTTGTACTTAAAAGTAGGGAATTAATAAGAATGGCTAGTATTGACCAAAGCCTCACTCTATCCCACTTGCTTCTGATCCCATGAATTATCCAATTAAATCCATATATCCACTCTGTGAATTGAATACTTCCATCACTCCCATTTGTACAACTATAAGGAAGGGAAAATAAATAGTTTTTTAAAGACAGAACACTTTATGAATAGTAGATCTTGGACTTGAATTTAGGCATTTCACCCAGAGTATGGTGATTAACCACTACACTCTACAGCAATCTGGGGCATAAGCTTCTGGTTACGGAGGACCTAGGCCTAAGAGAGGAAATTCTGAAGTGGGACTTTGAATTGTCCTGAACTGTCTTGAACTGTCCAGCTCATCCACACAGAGTGAGCCACATATACATGAGATGAAGTAGGAAGAGGCCAGTGTTTTTTCAAAGGAGAAATAAAAACTAGGACTGAGTGCCTGGAGGGAACTTCCTCTGTGAACCTAAGATCACCTCTTAAGCCGTAATAAACAGTAAGGGCTGAGATGGTGTTCGTGCCCACCCGCTCTGCTGCTCCCAACCTATGGGGCAGCGAGCACCTCTTATAACTTCTTTGAGCTTCCATTTCTTTACCGTTTACTGAAAATAACAATAGTAATTTATCTTACATATTTGGATAAGTAATAAAACTTTCTCATTTAATCTTCCGATTAAATTAGAATTAAGAGGCATGTATTAAGTCCACTTAACAGATGAGAAAACCAAGCAGTAAAGTTTAAATTAAACTCAGTATTTTCTGAACTCTAAATTCATGTTTTTTCCTCCAAAACTGTGCTTACCATACACCACTTTTTTCCTCTAAATTTCTAAATGTTATAGTTAATTGTTAAGTGATAACATGTTCACTGTCAATGGGGAAGTGGATATAAGGCCTACGGATCAGCCGACAAGGTCTTACACATGATACATGTAAGAATCTCCTCTGAGCCCGAGGTACGTTCCGTCCATGACTACTAAATATCTAGACATCCATGGTTCTTTCAGATTCTGTTATCGAAACTCTTTCACATAAGCAGGAGCCAGGCGTTATAGTGTCTCTCTGTAGCCAGTTCCATTAGTTTGTTATTTTATGCTTCTAATTAAATTGAGTTATTGGGTCCAGGAGAATATCTTTATTACAGTGGGCCAGTAAGCTTTTTGTTCCACAAATCTAGGTTAAATCCTTGAATTCATCAAGATTCCTGGATATTTAAGTGTAGACAGATGAACTCCAATCCATTTACAGTTCTGGGAAACAGACCAAGATACATAGGTCACTCCAAAAGTTTTGAGACAGGCTACCTTATGGTCCATTATTTCGCTTCTAAGAAACAGTTCACAGCATCCTTTCTGATTCACTCATGCAAGTTTTACTTTGGAGGGCTCCTTGGTGTTGCTGGGAGGGCTTGATTTGTTTCCATGCACACAGATTTTACATTTCTTGATTTTTGTGTCACATATATACACTATTAAAGCCCCATGGTGGCCATATTTCCAAATGTAAAGGATACTATTAACCCCGAATAAAAATAATTTACTATTTAAAAAGCTTCACTTTGTGGAAGATCATTTTAGTTTTATCAGCCCTGATGTGGTATTTACTTTCCCGAATCTGAAAAAGATCAACTTTTTGAATTTATGCTTAATCTACAATCACCATGCTAATTCAGTTTATTTTTAAATTAAACTTGTGAATGAATTAATTAATGAAACACCCACCATGGGAAAACTTTTTAAATGTGATTTACCACTCTAATACCATCTGTTGTTGCCTTTCGCAGGCATTTCGGAATATGTCAAACTGAAGGCTAATGAAGAAAAAAACAGAATTCTCTTCAAACTGTCTTATTGCAACTGTGTCTTCCACGTCCATTTGTCATGTAGAGTTTATGTAATTTTGTTTTTAAAGAATCAAGTCTCTCGAGAGCGTTTTATTTTGCTTAATTTCCATTTATTTTTATGCCTTATCCCTGCTATTTCTATACTTAAAGGCCATCCTCTGTTATAATTTGAAATAAGCCAGATCAACTTGGATGAATTGGAACAGAGAAGAAACATGTAAGAATCTCCTCTGAGCCTGAGATACCTTCAGTCCATGACTAGAAATACACGTAGCATTTAGCCACTGACTAAGATGTAGTAGTATAAAATTTGCACTGAGTTTTAGAAGAGATGAATATAAGTTATCACAGTGATCGGTGATCAGTTGTGGTCGTTGTGACAGGCTGTTGGCCGACACAAACAGAGCCAGTGCCTAGGCAGTTCAACAAACGCCACAAATTAATTCTGTTTTGCTTGCTTGTTGATAGCTTGGTTTGTATACATTAAAACAATAAGTGTCTCTTGTTTTTACCAATCCTTTCAGACTGTGTGATGTCTGGATGAAGAAAAAAAAGTCAAATGGGATGCTAACAAGGTCATGGGCAAAGTATCTTTTCCTCTAATTCGTAGATCACTGACCTATAATAAACTTCTTTTGGGGGTTTAAGTTAGCTGAAAAACAAACAAAAAAAACAGGACTACTGGGCCAGGTGTGGGGGCTCACGCCTCTAATCCTAGCACTCTGGGAGGTTGAGGCGGGTGGATCATTTGAGGTCAGGAGTTCGAGACCAACCTGAGCTAGAGTGAGACCCTGTCTCTAAAAACTAGCTGAGCATTGTGGTGGGCACCTGTAGAACCAGTGACTTGGGAGGCTGAGGCAAGAGGCTCTCTGGAGCCCAAAAGCTTGAGGTTGCTATGAGCTATGATGCCATGGAGGTGTCACTGGAGGTGACAAAGTGAGACTCTGTCTCAAAAAAATAAACAAATAAAATAGAGGAATACTATTAAGACACACACAAAAATATTATAAAAATATAAGGGGGGGAAGGAGATAAATTCCCACTGGACTTTCAAGTGAATGGTAAGTATAGACAATATCAGACAGAGAATCCGATGACATGTATGTTTCAACTTCCACTTCCAGACAGGACGGAGTAACTGTGATTGGACTTATCCACCCATCCGCTAGGTGCCACGGAAAATGATCTTAAAATAATCTTAAAACGATTGAATAATCTTAATATTTAATGCCTTAAGGTACTCAAGAAAACACCTTGAGAAATTATACACTTTTAAGAGAAAAGCAAAAGCTATGATCCTTAAAAGAAAGAAGCACCTAAAATGAGTCCCACATTTAATGGAGGTTTGTGCCAGGAAGAAGATTCCAGTCTGCAGTACAGGGAGATAAGGTCCAATTGGAGAGCACTGGGCCATCCTGGTGAACGAGGCAGGGATTCAAGTCTGGGCTGCAGAGGTAGTTGGGACTTGTGGGTCAAGATTTCAGAAAGGAAAGAATGACCCAGAGTGAGAGGCCCTTGAACATTCCCAGACTCCGTCTCAGGTTCTCTGCCATGAAATGGTTCAAGCACACACAGGGCAGGACTCCACGTGTTTATCAGTGTGGCCGCTGGGGCAGAGGACTGGACGGAGACACTGAAATTGCCCAGTGCTGGAAGACTTGGGATTTCTGGCTCCTCCGGAAATGCCAAGCCTGGCTGAGCACCTTGGGCACCCGGGTGAGACTCCAGAAAGATCACACCTTATGAGTAAAATCCTCTTTCTCAAGTAAGGGCTGCACCTCAGAATCAACTTGCCATAACCTATCATTTCCATATGTTTCTAAACATAGTGGTTTTTGTCAACTTACATACTGATTCTTCACTTTTGATAAATAATTTAAGAAGCATTTACTAAGCATGTATGGTATGAATCAGGTATGTAGTTGAGCACACATTAAATGTCTTTCTGATATTTACCTTCCCATTCATTTTATTCACTATCTGTCCACCAAAACTCAGAACAATTTTTGAGCCACATCTCCAATTTAAACAATTTCTGGAATGAATACAGCCATCAAAATGGCCACAGGGAAACTCCACAGCTATGTTCAATTGAGAAACAGCCAAAAATCCTAAGTGAGTAGATCGGGCATTGTTCATTACGTGGCTATAACACAGACCTAATTTCACAATTATTGTTTCAAACAATAATTTCAAACTTTAAACAAACACCTTTTCTTTCCACTCTCAAGTTACAAATGAGATTCATAAATCAATATTTTAACATTATGCTAACATTATGGTAACATAAACTTGTAGCAGCCCATATAGCTTATGGCTAGGAGGACTGAGAGTTATAAGAAATACCTGTATAGCTCAAGAATGAAACACCTTGGTGGAAAGGGTATGGAGAGAGATTTAGCTCTCCTAACAAGCATGAGAGCTCGCGAGATGAGAGCATTGGTGAATTGGCAGTCTCTACACCTATGGTGTTGAGAGGCACGAGATCAGCCTTATATTAGGCTGGAGGAGAAGGCAGTCAAAAGCGTGTACTTTCTATCACGAATTTGCTTACTCTGACTCTGTCTCCTCTCCTGCCTGCAGAATGTCAGCACGGCATCTCTCTGCTTAAGATTGCCAAGCTCTGCAAAGACTAAGATCTATCTGTTCTAAGAAGACTGCTTTACTCTCTCTAAGACACATACTCTCTCTCTCCAGCTAAAGTAAATTGCTCTCAGGCACCTAAGAGAAACTTCCTGAGCAAGGTAGCTTAGCGGTCTGAATCTGGAACCTACCTAAGCCAGGCCCAAGACCAGGCCAGTCCCGGGCCCTGACATAAACTTTTTGATATTTTGAATTAATTCAAATTCTTTTGGTCATCCAAAGGTATTCACTCATCAAGTATGTTCAGCAGTTTACAGAGATTTCTGATATTTTCTTTCAATGTCAGAAGAACATAAACAATGAGAGCTTTCCTTTGAAAGAGTTTAATGCATACCTTATGTATTACGATGATCACATTACTTTCCTTAAACATTTTCAAAACAGATTTTTTTTACCATTTTACAGATGGAAAAACTGAGGTTAATTTTACATTAAGTAATAAAATCCAGATTTCTCAGGCCCTGCCTAAAATGCACCAGCTTCCAGCAAAGCAGCTGCTTGAATTCAGATTTTCAAAAGAGCTGTTTTTTATTCAAGGCTTAACATGCATCTGTTGTTGGAGAATTTCAAAAAGGCAAAAAGCTCTTTGTATACAAGCTTCGTTCTGGCAAACATATCGAGTAGATTTTGCCATAATGTGGGATGAAATTTGAGAAGAACTGGAGATGCTTATTAATTTTTTATTTAATTGCAATGGTGTGAATAGAAGTTGGACACCCTTCTGATGCCATAGTATAATATATAGGCATCTATTTCTGTAAGAATAATAAGACTGAAACTGCATAGAAATCAAATGGATTGTAAGTATTTATTATTAGTAAAAATTATAGTGTGTCTGCTTTACCAGTTCCCAAAATTTATCAAACTTTTACATTGGCATTCTTTATTAAACTTTACAGATTCTGAAGTTTCTAGCATATACATATATTAAATCACGAGAAATCCTCACTTCCAGAAGCTATTGTATATTTCATTAGCAGACAACTATACATTTACAAAAAAAAAAAAAAAAAGCTAACAATAACAACCAAAAGAAAAAACCCTCCGAGGTTTAAAGCTACTAATCTAAAACCAGGCAGCGACTGTTTCTGAAACCAACTATTTGTGAAGAAACTCAGGGGAAAATAATTTGGGGGAGGATTGAAGTTAAAGACTTTTTTCTTTGAAAATCCATGTTCTCTCTGGAAACCTGTAGGCCTGAAACCCCCTGGCAAAGCTGATACTGTATATCAAGTAAGGACATCAACATTGAAGGGTGAAAACAGAAAGTTACTGACTTATTATATCAATTTTCTCAGCCAGGGGACTGATCTGATCCCAGGGGACATTTGGGTACCACCTGGAGACATCTCTTTTTTATTTCAAATTAATATGAAGGTACAAATGTTTAGGTTACATTGTTTTAAATTCTAAGGTAAAGTTCAAGTTGTAGTTTAGCCCTTGACCGAGGGGGTGTGCTGAACACGCTCTCATTGCCCACATTAGGTGAGATCTCACCACCCGCCCTCCCTCCTCACCCCTTCCTCCCTCCACTCTCCACTTCCCCTTGTTAGAATATATTTGTGTTTTATCTTTCCTGTGGGTGTGTAGTTGTTTATATATTTGTTTCATATTAGTGTTGAGCACATTGGATATATATTTTTTTCCATTCTTGAGATACTCTACTAAGAAGAATATGTTTCAACTCTATCCAGGCAAACACAAAAGGTGTAAAGTCTCCATCTTTTCTTATGGTTCAATAATACTCCGTGGTATACATATGTCATGGTTTGTTAATCCATTCTCGGATGGATGGGCATTTAGGTTGCTTCCACATTTGGCAATTATGAATTGAGCTGCAATAAACATTCGGATGCAAATGTCTTTGTGGTAAAATGATTTTTGTTCTTCTGGGTAGATACCTAGTAATGGGATTGCAAAATCAAATAGAAGGGTGACTTTTAGTTCTTTAAGAATCTGGAGACATTTTTGATCATCACAGCCTGGAAGTATACCTGGCACATAGTGGCCAGAGACCAAGAATCCTGGTAAACAACCTGCTGAGCATGGAAAAATCTCCTACAACAAAGATTTATCTGGCCCCAAATGTCAATATTACAGAAGGTGAGGAACGCTGAATTTGAGGAGTTTTATTAGTAGTTGTAACTTTTTAAAAGCATTGAGATAAAACTATTCACATGTGGCCTACTTAGTCTGCTTTGGGCTGCTATAACAGAGTGTCTGAGACTGTGTTATTTATCAGGAAGAAAAAGTTATTTTTCATAGTTTTGGAGTCTGGTAAGTCTAAGGTCAAGGCACAAGCAGGTGTGGTATCTGGGTAAGAGCCTCATCCCACTGCCAAGAAGTGCCTTGAGCACTGCATCCATCAGAGGGGAGGAACGACCTTCCTCACACGGCAGAAGAGTGGAAGGGCAAAGAGAGGGCAAGAGGGGCCAACTTGCCTTTTTATAAAAGCACCAATCCTACCCCTGAGTGTAGAGCCCTCATGTACTAATCACTCCTGAAAACAATCTTTATACTGTTACAATGGCAATTAAATTCAACATTAAGTTTTAGAGAGGACAAACATTCCAACCATAGCCGCATGAAAATAACATTGTTTGGAGTAGGGGTGAATTTTTAAGACTTCATTGTTGGTTACTGCAGTCTCATTAGACACAGGGATGGGTTAGATATTTTCTTTTGAAACCATCTCAGTCTGTTTCAGGGGCTAGAGGGCAGTGGCGTCATCACAACTCACTACAGTCTCAAACTGCGAGGCTCAACCAATCCTTCTGCCTCAGCCTCCCAAAGGGCTAGGATTGTAGCCAACAGTCACCTCACCCAGTGGGTTAGGTATATTTGACTGAAACCAAAGCAGCCTTCAAAGAGGAACAATAAAGCAGCGAGTTAGCTGAGGGCAAGGTGCTGTGGTTTCGGATCGTACTTATACTAAGTGCCTTTAAAATGTCAAAAATGCTGGCTCAGTGCCTGGGGCTCAAGCAGCTAAGGTGCCAGCCACATACACCTAAGGTGGCAGGTTCAAATCCCCAGCCCAGGCCTGCCAAACAACAATGATGGCTTCAACCAAAAAATGGCCAGGCGTTGTGGCGGACGCCTGTGGTCCCAGCTACTTGAGAGGCTGAGACAGGAGACTCGCTTGAGCCCAGGAGTTGGAGGTTGCTGTGAGCTGTGATGCCATAGCACTCTACCCAGGGGGATAACTTGAGGCTCTGTCTCAAAAAAAAAAAAAAAAAAGTCAAAAATGCTAAAAGTTTGTGCTTGTTATCATGATTTTTAAACATACATCCTATTCTTATGCATTTGGATTTCCTAGTTACCATATCTTAGGGGGCTGTAATCTCACTGGAAAACATCCGTAACTTAAAGTAGATTAACTAAGGCTAAAAATAAAGTCGCCTCCCTGACCAGATTGGAAAGGGGTTCTTGCAAACCCTGACTCTGCTCAGATGCCACTCTGTGCCCTATCTTAGCTAACGTGCCTGGGGCTGCATCCTACTGAATCCCAGTTTGTTGGTGAAAATGGTATTATTGACAATTGCTGCTGCTTTAATCTTCAGAGCAACGGTAAGTTCTTAGTCCCAGACCAAATATTGTACATGTCAAAACAAAGCCAATGATTGTAAAAAGGTTGTGGAAATTTTTGAAAACTGCTCTAAATTCCTGCAGACTGAATGAATACTGATTTCGAGGCTGAGGACAATATAATAACATGAGTAGAGATGTGAGATCCATGTGAATTGCACATGGCTTATGAATGCTGATGAGGAAAGAGCAAGACGTACTGATTTTTTTTTCCTGCATAGAATATGTACATCTTTACTTTTCCTTTGAGAAATCATGTTTTAAAGGCTGAGCTAAACTGATAACTTGCTTCTCAATAATATATTTTTGTTCACAGAAAGCTTAGGCTATTCAGTCACTTTGATAAATTACTGTTGCATTCTCTGTATATCAAGTGAGGATAATATTCCTTTCTCTACATAATTCAAGGGTGGATGGTGCTACATAAAGGCAGAGTATTTATCACGAGACTGGGCCGTGGAGCTCCCAGCTCTCGTGGTGATTTCATGCGGGCTTAGCTAATGGCTTTTCCATTCCTGCTTGGTAACCAGTAGAAGTGTTCTGGACCTCATAGAACCTCCCAAATCGGAAGAAGCTACAGGATTCCAACCACAGTGGTACATGCTCTGGCTGTGCTCAAACCCTTCCCAGGGTTCTGTGGCTTACGTTGATTAATCACCTTTCACTTTAAGCCTTTACATTGAATATCAAATGTCTTAAATACTCTCTTCCAAAGAGAGTAATTTCCAAAGCTTTTTACAGTCCGAAAAAGTTGGGATGTTCTGTAAGGAATAGTGTTTCTCTTTTCACAGGACAGTGTTTTTCCACGGAGCGTACTGCCAGATGCATCCCTTCCTGAGATGTCATTTGCATCATAATACACATCACCCTGTTGTCATAAATTCGGGCATAAGAACCTCAGGATGGCATTGGCCAGCTCAGAGTTAACAAAGAAGAAACGTGTAAAAGGCACTAAAGCACAATGGGTTTTAATGTTCCAATGAAATATAAAGCATTTGCTATGTGTTTTTAAAATTTTCTCTAAAATGAGAGGTAATTTGTGAGAGACTATGTTAAGAAAACTGTAATAATGAAAACAAAAGTTATCTAGAAATGTGGTTTCTCATATATGTCCTGTCTGTAACTATCCAAAATGTGGCTATCCCAGGACAATTTAGGGCAGGGGTCCTCAGACTTTTTAAACAGGGGGCCAGTTCACTGTCCCTTAGACTGTTGGAGGGCCGGACTGCGGGCCCTGGGATGAGTCGGCTGCTAAGCAGGACAGGCAGTGGCAGCAAAAACACCCGGTGGGCCAGATAAATGTCCTAGGCGGGCTGCATGTGGCCCGCAGGCCGTAGTTTGAGGACGCCTGGTTTAGGGCATCTAGAAGCTCCTCAACTCAACTGAATTCTGCTGTTTGTGTTTTGTTCAGTCCTAACTTAAAGATATTGTCATGATGTCTTAAATTAAATTTACAAAACTCTGCACCATCTCAGATGGATTTTCTTTTGGCACTCGTTTTGGAGAATGAAAGGTATTGGGTATTGTACATTTTCTAAATAACCTGTTTTCATAAAAACTACCTTCTGCTCAACAATAGCAAGAAAAAAATTAAAAAGGATAAGACAAGACAAGGAAAAATAACGAGAAAAAGTAAGGTGGAAAAGAAAGCAGCAGGCATTCAAAAATATTCAGGGACTACGGAGAAATCTGAAGGCCTCTGCTTCTAATACTCAACATCTGTCTTTAAAAACATATCAATCACATGATCACTAGCAGCTGTTGCATTAGACTTTTAATCAGCCGTGATTTTCAAAAGGGAGAAAGAATGTCGTTGGATCAGTTGATGGAAAGTTAGTGCTTAGAATGCATCAGCTTGGTACTGGCAACTGATTCACAATTTAAAGAGACAAAACTCGACCAAGAACAGTAAACACTACTCGTGTGCGAAGCACTGTGCTGTGAACAGCCTAAATGGTCCCACATGTTTGGAAGCTTGAAGAAAACAATGCAGGTTGTGGCATGGATTCAAACAGATACATTTAATGTGATATAAAGTGTATAAAATTTTTTTTAAATGCTCGGTAACCATACCATGGCAGGTAAACAAAAAAAGCAACACGCATTTTAATCACAGTAAATACTGAGCAGATGGATCTTCCAAGTTTTGAAGTCCAGTTCCTTCCTAGGTATACGTGAGTCCTCCTGATACTATTGATCCAAGGATCACTGTGGGAAGGAGAATGCCAGGGATTGTGGCAACTTTACATCTATTGAGAAAGAGGCTACTTCTGGTCTGAATTAACATCGAGCTTTCTTGGAGAAGACTTTCCAGGCTATGTCATTTACCTTTTCAGGCTAAGATACAATGACAACATGCTAAAACTTTTTGTATTGAAGTAGGGTGTGTTGTCCTAAACGAAAGGAAAAAAATGTATTTACTTCTAGCACAGGATACTTTTAAATTCATCAGCCATCTGCTACTACCGCTGGTCACAGAGGAATCATTGGTGTCCAATAAGACTGACAGAGAATTAGATTGATAGGTGATCCTCTTTGGAAAAATAACTTTATTTATTACACCCCAGGAATATGCACCTCCAGTGTCATATTTGTTGCCACTGTGGTGGTAATAATGTGTCAGGGTGTGCTTCTGACACCACTTGTCAGAGCCCAGGACTGGCCAGGTCTTGGGCCCGGCTTAGGTAGGTTCCACACTCAGACCGCTAAGCTACCTTGCTCAGGAACAGTTTCTCTTAGGTGCCTGAGGGCTATCTACCTTAGCTGGAGAGAGAGAGAGAGTGTCTTAGAGAGAGTAAAGCAGTCTTCTTAAAACAGATAGATCTTAGTCCTTGGCAGAGCTTGGTAATCTTCAGTAGAGATGCCATGCTGGCAGTCTGCAGGAAGGAGAGGAGACAGAGTCAGAGTAAGCGAGTCCATGATAGAAAGAGCACACTTTGACTGCCTTCTCCTCCGGCCTAATATAAGGCTGAGCTCGTGCCTCTCAACACCACAGGTGTAGAGACTGCCAATTCACCAATACTCTCATCTTGCGAGCTCTCTCATGCTTGTTAGAACTAAATCCCTCTTCATGCCCTTTTCACCAAGGTGCTCCATTACAGGTATTTCTTATAACTCTCACTCCTCCTAGCCATAGGCTATATGGGTTGGTACAATAATGTTTCACATGTGATAGCTAAAATCAATTACAATTAAATGGATTTGGAAGAAATGTGTTTCCAGCTAAAAAGAGTTACCTTTAAATGACCAAAACAACTAATTTTTCATTTGACATATATTTTATTTACCATAAATTTTAAAAAATAGATGACTTAACACATAAAGTTTTCATGGTCATTAGTTTCTTTGTAGTAGGAAACTATTTCTCGTGATGATTCTAAATTATGTCCTATGAGATTTATAAGCATAATCATGCTTGTCACCCATCATATACTGCTCTAGAACACAACCAGCATTGATTGAACACAGGTGTGCCTGTATTCCTATTCAACAATGATGACATATAAAAATATGCAAAGATGTAGGCTTGGCTTTCCTAGACTTTACTCAGAACAAACAAACCAGTAGCAACTGGGATGCGAATGGGAATTAAGAGGAGAAAATAATTACTTCTGCCTTGGAATGGTGGGAAAAGAGTGGGATGAGCATCTGAAAAAGCTTCACTGGAGACTGGGATATTTGTGCTAGGCTTGGCGCTGTGTGAAGGGCATCCCGAGTAAAGGAAAGTCCACCACCAGTAGCGATTTCAGTAATAGGGGAACAGCCTGTGTGGCTCCAGGGTACTCTCTATATCTGGAAGATAAAAGGGAAAGTTAAGAAATTGATCCCATAAGCAGGAGCTGGACCATGAGCAGCCTTCATTGCCATGCTCTCATTTTTGCTCCTTTTACTAATATAAATATTAAGACTCCATCTGAATAAATCATTGCCAAACCCTGCTCTGAGAAGCCATAAGACACAATGGAAATCCATCCACCATGTGGGTGAGATGAGAAGGGGAATGAGTTCCATGATCTCAATCCCTGTTCAGCAGCATTAGCGCTTCATTTGCCCACAAATCGCTATTGAAGAAAGAGTTCTGTTGCATAAGGAAAACTAAACAAATAAAAGAAGGAGGTTTAAAAATCACCACATTAAATATTTAGAAGTGAGAAAACCACAGATGAATGATGTTTCAGTTGTTGGTTGGTTGGTTGGTTGGTCTATTGGTTGGTTGATTTTTCAGGCCATTCACACAACGGTGTGAAGCATGGAATTGGGGACAACAGACCACTAGTGAAGTCAAGGCAACAGTTAACGTGAGAAATGATAGGAACTGAAATAGAAAGAAAAACACAGATTTTAGAGACACACGAGAGAGGTTGGGCTACTCAGCAGTCAGCAGCAAATTAGACAGTAAGAAGGTTTGGGAAGATGGTGGAAAGTGGGGCTACTCAAAGTATAAGTCATAGACTGGCAGCATCCACTTCACCTGCTAGTCTCAGGTGCCACCTGTGCCACCTGTGCCACGTGTGCCACCACAGACTTCCTGAGTCAGAAGCACTGGGGCAGCAGAGGGGAGGGAGGGGGTACAAATCTACATTGTAACCAGTCTGTCTGATGATTAGTATGCAGGCCAGAGTTGTAGAAGCACTGGTATAAAAGATAAGCCCAGATCCTAGATAGATGGTAACTGAAAATATGTTTGAAGACCAAGATGATTGTTCCACTTTGGATATGTCTTACTGGACACAATGCAAGGGTACCCAGTCCCCTTTACAAAAGTGAGTCTGGATTTCAAGACAGATGGAATATAGGTTATCCTTTAAGATAATGCATTAAGAGATAAACTCTCAGATTTTAGTATGTTAACCTGAGGCATTTGTTTTAAGTCTCAAACAGGTATTCCTGATCAACAGCTCACAGAAGTCCTCACCAGTGTCAACCCTGACTCATCAGCCTCAGGCTGCAGGAGAGGAAGGGTGTGGAGGACCATGAATGGTCAGCCTGAAAGATGTGCATGTCACTGGCTGTGATATTGTGAAATATGTATTTACTATTTGGTCTTGGTCTTCCATACTCTGCTTGGAATCTCCAGAGTAGGAGGTATGACACCTATAACATGGCTGATGGCTGACAGACCCTGGGTAGCTTCAGGATGGGGGTGAGCATGGGGGACATCAGAAACAACCAAGCCATGATTAACGGGCTGGGGCTTTCAGCTCCAAAGAGAGACAAGAAGTACAAGTACATTGCTAATAGCCTATGATGTAATCAATCATGCCTGTGTAATGAATCCTCCATACAAACCCAAAGGACAGGATTCAGAGAGTTTCCAGATAGCTGGACACATGGAGGTGCCTGGAGGGTGTTGTGCCTGGAGAGGGCTCCTTACCCCTTCCCATACCTCACCTTACACATCTTTTCTATCTAGCTGTTCATTTTCAACCTTTGAAATATCCTTTATAGCAAATGGTTAAACATAAGTATTGACCCAGATTCTGTGAGCCATTCTAGCAAATTAATCAAACTGGAGGAAAAGAGTCTTTAGAACTCCAATTTATAGCTAGTTATGCAGCAGTATAGGTGACAAGCTACTACTTTTGATTGGTATCTAAATTTAAGGACAGTCCTGTGGGACTGAGCCCAGAATGTGTGGGACCCAACACTCTCTCTGGATAGATAGTATCAGGATTGAATTAAATTGTGGGACTCTCAGTCGGTGTCCACTGGAGAATTGCTCAGTATGTGGGGAGAGACCCGCACATCCGGCGGCAGCGTGTCACACTCAGTACGTGAGAGGAGGGAAGCCACTGTGGCTCCTGCTCTATCCCTGTTTGCACCTCCATCCAGATGGGAGAGCTCTGTCATGTGGCCACATCTTCCTGGCAGGGGAGGTGGGGAAATATATTCTAGCTATGACTCCAAAAAGCAGGAAAAAGAGATTTAATGAGAAATTAGCCTGTCTTGACCACTCTTAAGGACAGCAACTTGGGAATCAGAAGTAACGGGACTCTTTCTGAAACCCTGGAAGAAAATAGGGTTCCCCATTCAATGTGTATTTTGCCAATAAGTGGCATAACTAGAAGGATGAGGCGTGTTGATGGTATTCAGGTCAACAGAGAGATATTACATAAGCATGAAAAAGAAATTCACAACACTTTCAGAAACAAATATAGAAAGTTAGGGAAGTAAAAGTAGAGTCAATAATATTCAGGTTAACAAATCTGATTTTGTGTTCTTTAGGAGGATGGCTTATTTAGCTAAAGATTTGCTGCAGTTTATTAAGAGCAAAAGAAGCACAACTTCAATTCTTTTTCTACCTTCTTCAACCTTCTATCCTTGTGCTAAAATTTGATTATTATAAAATAAACACATATATACTTTTTTGAATGGATGCAATATTTATCTAGATGTCATTTTTCATAGTCTTATTTATATTTTGACTCTGAAGTAAAGTGCTCAAAAGTTTCTCCTATTTTTTTTGTAAATCCTATTTTATTTTTTATTTTATTAATTTTTTTTGTTTGTTTTTTTGTTTTAGAGACAGAGTCTCACTTTGTCACCCTCAGTAGAGTACTATGGCATCACAGCTCACAGCAACCTCCAGCTCTTGGGTTTAGATGATTCTCTTGCCCCAGCCTCCCAAGTAGCTGGGACTACAGGCACCCACTACAATACCCGGCTCTTTTTTGTTGCAGTTTGGTGGGTTTGAACCTGCTACCCTTGGTATATGGGGTCGGTGCCCTACTCACTGAGCCACAGGCGCCACCCAAGTTTCTCCTATGTTATTTTGCTCCATTTTTTCCACATACTTGTTATCTAGAATGGCAGATGATTTGAAAGGTGATAGAAGAAGAGCCCAGCAGAAAAATTATTTTATCCAAAGGCACAAGATGAGTGCAAATGAACCCATTCATGTAGAAAAGGATTGAGGATTTCCAGGGTTGATCTAACTTTGTAGCTGAAAACCATGATCCATAGGGTATTACAGTTTTTTTTTTCCTTCAAAAACATTCTGCTTAGTGGTGAGCAGAGAGTTAAGGGACCTAAAATAATTCCTTTATATGGTATGCAGAGCGTTTCCTTTAATTTTCATCTGTCTGTGCAAACCTCTCCACTTTCATAACTGCTGACGAAATAGTTCCTCATTGGCATTCTCCCACCACCCTCACCCTCCGTCAGCAGCCTGTGAGGGGGTTCAAGGAGCTCAGAAAGCTGCGCAGAGCACATCTGAAAACAAGTGAGCCAGAGAGTAATACAAGCAGAGAGACAAGCAGGCTGGGCGTGGGAAATAGTTTGCAAGGTTTTCTCCATGATTTTCCTTGTAAGCAAGGCGGCCAAGGTGGTTCATTCCATTCATATGTGAATGTTCATCATTTTAAGACCTCTCCCATACATGAGATGATAATATTACCTATTTGAGAAATGTACTGTTATACGTAAAGGAGAGAAGAACTGACTGAGATATAATAGTATTTAATGAAGACCTCCAATGTCTTCTATTTTGTTATTATTGAGCACCATGACAGCACTAGACGAATTCTCCAGAAGAGGGAGCTAGGGCTGGCTGGAGCTTTGCCTAGTCTTCCTCACTCACGCCAGCGCTGACTGTGGGTTAGGGGTTGCTATGGTTATCTTCGGGGCCAACTGAACAGGGAGGGAACTGTGACAGCTGTTGCAGTGTGGCAGGGCCCTTAACCCCTGTAAACTTTCATGAAAGTGATTCCCTTTGTGATGAGCTTGAGATGTTACTCTGCTCGCTTTTGTGTTGCCAGTGTATATACTGACGCCAATAAAGTTTCCTAAGATTGCATGAGCCATTCCGGTGGTGGCCTTCAATACATTACCCCGGCAACCAGGGAGAGGCCACAGCTACTGAAAAGGGAGGGGAAGGAGTGTCCTAGTGACCTCCTGTCTGGAGTGTGCTTCTTCCCTCTCTTTTCCTGTGAATTGCCATATTGCCCTTCTCTTCTGGTCTTTGCACATTCTTGCTTCTACCCAGAGCACTATTTCACTTAAACTTTTTTCTAATTCGTAAACGTCCAAAGAGTCTAAGCTTAAATTAATTTCATCCAAATATATTGTAACTCCCAAAATCTATGCTAAAGGCATAGCTTGCTATAGAACAATTAATCACGGTTGTTATTATCATAGAGATTATAGGATGGGTACAATAGACATGATAACCGCTACTGGTACCCAATACCCATTCTTCTCCATTGTATATGAGAGATTTTTAACTGAGCACAGAGTCACCTAGTTAAAGACTACATTTCCCAGCCCTGTTACAATTAGGTGTGGCCACATGGCTATGCCCTGATCAGAGGGATGTGAGTAGATGCATATATATGTGGATATATATGATCCTCTCAGGTCTTGTCCTTGTTAGGATTATCCACAAACTTTCCTATTCTCTTTTCCCTTTACACTGGCTATAGCATGGCAAAATTTAGGGCAGACTTCTTGGATTTTTCAGTGCTGAGGATGACTCTAATAACATTTTTATTTATTTCATTATACTTTGGTATCTCTTTGTTATAGACGCTTAGCCTGTATGCTGACTTGCACAACAAAGATCATATTTACACACCTCACCCTTGTATCCACTATTTTTGCACTGAATCTAGCACACAGTTGACCATTAATAGCTTTTGAACAAATGAATGAATGAATGAATGAATGGGCTGGTAATGTCAAAATGAGTGCTATGATGATTTAGGCTAGGGAATAGCTACTAATGAGGTAATAATCTGAATTAAGAAATAGTTATTAGGCATGATTATTCCCTAAATAGACAGCCATAGAGCCTATATTTATAATTTTCCCCAGGGGAAAACAGCTAATTATTTAAGGGGTAAGGGAAAAATTGTGATGCACAGGTTCAAAGGGGGGAGGGGACAGATTTCAGAAAATTACTAAATTATTATTGTTTGGTGATTTTTTTGTATATGTAAACTCGTGTTTAAGTAAACTTGATCTACGAGAATTTGAGAGACAATAATGGGGTTTCTTTCTTTTGTAGATAATTTGTGTTTTCCTCTCTTTACTTGAAACTCTGCTTAATTTTTGAGCCCTATGTTTACCTCCCCAAATTGGCATCAGGGTCTTGTCTGGGCCTCTCTAATTGAGGAATAGAATTGGGTATTCCCATTTGCTGCCATAACAATGCCAATTTCCTTTATTCAATTTCCTTCCTTCTCTTATTTAGACTTGGGTCATTTTGTAATTGTACTCTGTTATTTCCTTCCCAGCCTAGCAATGTTTTAAAGATATGCATACTTATCCAAGATCCAGTTAATGGCAAGAGGAAGGGCCTCCAGAGTATCTAGTCCCATTACTCATGAGGTTACTTTTTATTCTCCACATATAAGTTATTCATTCTGGTTACTTTCTTTGTCTTTCTAATCTCTCTTTAGTGGGGCTATTCTCTCCAGTGGTGATCATTACTATCTCTATGCAAGTTATTTCATTTATCAAGCAATTCATATGCTCATTTGACAAAATCCTTAAAATGCCTTTCCCAGATTTAGTCAGAGAATTACTGCAATGTGATGAATACTGAAACAGAAAGATTCACAACTCATTGTAGATGCGGAGTGTTGGGAAAACCTGAGAGATCAGGAAAGGAGGTCTTTCTTGAAGTGTTGTTATTGGACTCGAGATAAAAAGTGTTAGGCCTCTTCAGGTCTGGACTTAGATGTCCTAGAACATCACTTATGCCACATTTTATTCATAGAAGCCAGTCAAAAGTTCAACCTCAATTGCAGTGAACAGGGACTATGTATCACCTCTTGAAGTGAGGAGTGGCAGGGAGCAGTAGTTGGTGTCTATCTATATTTGCTGACTGTCTACCATACACATCACTTCCTTGAATTCCAGAAATTCATCTTCCATTATTTCAGAAAAAAGAAATGCTTAGATAGTCATTTTCTTCTTCCTTTCTTTTTTCTTTAGTTATCTTGAGACAAGAGTCTCACTCTGTTCCCCAGGTTAGTGTGCCATGATATCAGCCTAGCTCACAGCAACCTCAAACTTCTGAGATCAAGCAGTCCTCCTGCCTCAGCCTCCCTAGTAGCTGGGACTACAGGTGCCTGCCACAACTCTGGCTAGTTTTGTATTTTAAGTACAGAAAGGATTTTGTGCTTGCTCAGGCTGGTCTCAAGCTCCTGAGCTCAAACAATCCTCCTGCCTTGGCCTCCCAGGGTGCTGGGATCCTGGGCATGAACCACATCACCCAGCCCAGTTTCCTCTTTATTAACCATACTTTTGCATATGTCAAACCCCTTTGTCTACTCTCTATGTTTATAATTTTTTCCTATTATTTAAAATATAGGAATATAATAAACACTTATACCCAATACATGCTGCCAAATTGGAAGTAAATGATAAATACATAAGTGCACATATAGAAGTAAATCTCATCTAAAATCAAGCCAGGGAAGGAAGAAGTAAATATGTGTGGGGTACGGGGCACACTGTATGGGTGATGGGCACATTTACAGCTTTGATTCAATCTGTACAAAAACAAAGTATGTAAACAAAACGTATGTACCCCCTGGTATACTGAAATAAATAATTTAACTTCTCTCCCGTTTTTCCTTTTTGATGGTTTTTATTTTCCTCCTTCATTTACTTTCTGGATTTTGGCAATTCCATATTTTAAATTTTATTTTATTCTTTGAACACCGTAGCCCTACTTGAACGATAGTTCTAATAGACATTTTCAAAGATCCACGTTAGTTCTTAGAGAGTGATTTGGCTCATGGATCCATCTATTTCCTGGGGGTGAAGTGTGTTCCACCCCCCCTTTCTTTTGTCATTCCTTCCTATTTTAGGAGGTAATATTTTTGTATTCTTGTGATGTTTCCTTCTTGACTATTGGAATGGACTATCAATTTGTAGAAGAATATTGTAAAAGAAAAGTCCGAACATCAGGAAATAGATTTTGCTCTTGGTAGATTACTCTTAGTCGTCAATTCTTTTAAGTTTTCTTATATTTTCAGCTGGTACGTATTAGTAGTTGAATACAGCTTATATAACCTGTATTTTCCACTCTCCTTCTGCACTGCATAGATGGTCCCTTAAACACTTTCTCCCTCCTTGTAGATGGTTGTGCTTTCTGTGCAAGCTCAGCTAGAATTCTTGGTCTGCTCTCTTCTTTCCTCCTCCTCCTTCCCTTCCCCCACGCCTTTCCTTACCCTCAGGATCCTTGCACAGATCTCAATGTGTTCTGTATCATTGTCCCAAGCAAAAACCAATTCTACCCTTAGTCCTCTCTTGTTGACTTTACTCTCTCTGATTTTCTTTTCTTAGAATCAGTGATGTCAACACTTTTTAAAAAGCCCCATATTTTCTACTTAAATATTCTAAAGTTTCAAACTAATTCTACTCTCTCTCATATCTACACAGACACACACTACATCAGGACAGTTCAGTCAACAACAGACTGCATACGCAATATGGTGCCAAAAGATCACAACACCATATTTTTACCATCTCCCTTCTATATTTAGATACACAAATAATTGCCTGCAATTTTTTTTTTTTTGCCGTTTTTGACTGGGTCTGGGGTTGAACCCACCACCTCCAGTATACGGGGCCAGCACCCTTCTCCTTTGAGCCACTGGTGCTGCCCAATTGCCTGCAGTATTGAGTACAGTAATGTGTTGTACAGGTTTGGTTTGTGGCCTAGGAGCAATCGGCTATATAATACAGCCCAGGCATATAGAAGGCTGCGCCACCTAGGTTGTGAAAATGAGCTCCGTTATGTTTGCACAATGATGAAATAGTCTAACAGTGCATCTCTTACAACAGACCCCTGCTGGGATGTGACAGGTGACTGCATATTTGTGTTTATACACACACACACACACACACACACACAAATGTATATATATAGATGAAATATAAAATGTGAATAAATGAGGACATAAAATGCACGGGCACAATTCAAAGAATTCAGTGAATCAATACTCAGTACCCAGCATCCAGATTAAAAAATAGAATATTAACTGGAATTTTGATGCCCCTGCCTGATTTTATCAACTGTATACTCCTCTTCCCCATTTACAGGCGGTACCATTAGCTAGTTTTTATTTATAAAATACTGATGTGCATACCTGTATGCATACATATATATATCTAATTCATAAGTTGTATAGGACTTACTTTTACCTGTTTGGGGCTTTTATGATCATGAAAGAGTTCTATAAATATTTGTCTATTGTTGCTTTATTTTCCTCTTTCAACCTATACCACAGCTTTCATTCATTCATTCATTTTCATTTGTTTTATAATTATTTTAAATTTTTTTAAGTAAATATGAAATCTATTTTTTTTTTTTACTTTATTACTGGGTACAAGATGTCATGAAATCAACATGTTTTAAAGCATGCATACCTTCAAATCTACATTTAAAACTAAGTATTTGCCAAAGTGGTCATAATAAGGTATACCCCAACAGTGGATTAGATTTCTCTTGGTTTTTCATTGGCATATTGGTCAGACCTTAAATTTTTGTTGCCATTTTGATGAGGCTAAATATCCTCTCACATGTCTAGAAGACATTTATTTTTCCATTCATTAATGCATAAAACATGCTCAAATTTTTAATTACTTTTCTTTTTCTAAGTTGTCACAGAAATTACAATTATGTGTACTCAGATATTAATTCTACACTGGTCATATATGTTGCAAATATATGCTCAAAGTTTGTAGCTTGTATTTTCATTCTTAACATATCTTTCAATGAACAATATATAAATGTTTTTCCTTAATGCTGTCTGGTTTTTTGTTTGTTTGCTTGAGACAGAGTCTTACTTTGTCACTGTAGGTAGACTACTGTGACGTCACAGCTCACAGCAGCTCAAATTCTTGGGCTTAAATGATCCTCTTGCCTCAGCCTCCCAAGTAGCTGGGACTACAGGCACCTGCCATCACGCCCAGCTTTTTTAGAAACAGCTTGGTCTTTTAGAAACAGAGCTGGTCTCCAACTCCTGAGCTCAAGCGATCCACCCACCTCAGCCTCCCAGAGTGGTAGGATTACAGGCGTGAACCACCGTGCCCCACCTGGATGATGCTATCTGGGTCTTGTTTACAAAATCCTTCTCTAGGCTAAAACAAGGAAGTTATTCTACTATGAGTTTGCCCTCAAAGTTTAACATTTTCCTTTTGCATTTAGGTTCTTACATTATGTTCTTAACATTTGTGTATGGTATGACATCAGAATAGAATTTAATTATTTTCTGTGTGACTAATCAGTAGCCTCAGTAGCCTTCCCTGCTGATCTGTGTTGGCAAATCTATCATGAATTATATATTCTATATATTCACAAGCCTGTTCGATTCCTGATTTATAGCCATGCTATGTAAAATTAATTTATTAGCTTTAAAATCTGTCTTTATATCTGGTGACAGCAGTCCTTGGTCTTCATCCTCCTTCTGGTTATCCACCTGTTCTATCCTTGTGGTCCTCTTTCTCCCCTGCTTCCCTAACTTATTCTTCTCTTGTTTATCTAATTTCCTCTTTTTCCTCCTTCTTCTCAGCACCTCTTCTTCTCCCTCTTCTCTTCTTACAGTTCTCCCTCTGCTTTCTCTCTCTCTCTCTCTCACTTTCTTCCTCTTCATTCCAATCTTGTCATTCCCCTCTTTATTCTTGAAATGACTAATAACTATGTGAATCTCAAATGAGCTGTAGCTGTGTATGGGAGATAAAAATGGAAGTGGGGCTTTAAGTAGAGGAAGAAGCTCATTTATTCTTCCCAAAAGAATACATTCCAGATAAGGCAAAGGGCAGGTAAACAGGGATTCAGAAATGATCCAGAATGCATTCCATATGCCATGTAGGAGATGGCATATGAGTCAAGACTTAAAATGACATCTAGATTTCACAGTGCACATCTTCAAGGACTTCTACAAGGCCTTCAAAGTATGGGGTATACATTGAAAAAAGTATGAGGAACGTACACATACTGACGATAGCTGGCATGCAGTGAGCAGCCCATGTCAGAGAGTGCAGAGGGTGCACATGGTGGGGAGTCTTAAGTCGGTAAAGGAGAGTGACCTTGGTAACATTTCCTTGTGAGCCATTGAAGAACCACAAGAAGTCACAGGGAAGCTACGGGACAGCGGTGTGTTAGATAAGGCAAAGATGTGAAGTGGAATCCAGGAGACTACGAAGTGGCATTGGCATAATTTAGTCCAAAGGTTGCAACGGTATATACTAGGATCTTGGCAGCAGGAATCAAAGTACACATGATGACTATCTGCAAGGGTCTTTGCAAAAGGAGAATCAACCAGTCCTGATGACCATGGGCGGTGAGAATGGGGATGAGATCAAAGGTAACACTGAGGCTTTGATTGTGGAATTCCAGGAGGCTACAAATCCCACTTCCCAGGACTGAGAGTGCACAACAGGGACTGAAAATTGTAAGTTTGGTCCCTCAGAGGAACAGCTGATCCACACATTTTGGTTTGGAGGCTATATATGAAAAAGTAATAGCTGCAGCTGTGAGATCATGGCATCAATAAATGAGATAGAGTTTTGAGAGAGATGTGTGACTATGTATAAGGTACAGAAAATGAAAAGGGCAGCGAAGGAAGGAGACAGAGAGGAGAATGTAGATATGGAGGAAAGGGCAAGTTTGGACACTATGGTGTACAGGAAGCTAAGAAATAATTCACCTCATCATTGAATTGGCCAAAGCTGGAGTCATCATTCTACGATTATTAATAGGCCAGCAGAGCCCATTGTCCTGGGAAAATCTAAATCCAAATTCTAAATCCAAAACCCTTAGAACACTCAATATCCCCATGACATTCAGGAAAAGGCAGAGGCCTGCTGAAGTCTGTAGGCCCAGGTTAGTGGAGGGCTGGGATGGGGAAATTAGTGCTTACTACGTCACATTCTGAACTGCTGAGCAGTGTGAGGACTGCTTGCAATCACCAAGTTTGGTAATGCAGACTTTTATCATTCAATCTGGAAAGACTAGTCTCTGAGAGGGTTAGAGGATTAATATCAGATTTCGAAGATTTTGAGAGCAAGTAACAAATGAGGAAAGATAGACAGCTGATTTACTTCATAATTTTGAGAACTAAAAAATTGATTAGTAAGGAGTTCTGATGGGTTGAGGGGCTTCAGAGAAGGGAAAAATAGGGCCTTGCTTTTAAGAGGGGGAAGAACTTGTTTGTGGTACAGAAAGATAAAGATGAGGAATGGATTTGAAGGAGCCAAAGCGGATGGAAGCGTGGAGTGAGTCTGGGTCTGGTCCATGCAACCCAGAATACAAGGAGAGAGGCATCGTGTGGGAAGAAAGGATGAGTGAGACTGCATATTTTGAGGGAAAAGGAGGCCTGAAGAAATTAAGATAAAGAGAGATTTCAAGATAGAAAAAAGCCTGCCAAGGAAACACGTTGAATCAGCTTGATCTCTGAGAAGCAGAAGGAGGAGTCAGCTACTTAGAGCATGAGGGGGTTGAATGGACTCAAGACCGAGAATCCCAAGGGACCACAGACAAACAGCTTTGCAAGATATGATTCAGATTTCATCACCGACCTGCAGCAGAATCCATAGTAACATATCTGTTTATCTTTCACTTGTGCTGTGTCACAAATTCTTGAAGTGAATTCATGCTATTGGAAAAATGGTGCTGAGGACGTGCTTGACACGGGGTTACCACAAAACCAAACCTTAGATTTACAACATGGGCAATATTTGCAAAGCATGATACAGGAACACACAATGAAATGAAGTCTCCCTGAATGATGACGGCCAGTGGTGTCAGTGTTACGGTTTGAGTAACTTCAGATTTACTTTCCTGACAGTGGCACTGAGTAGTTGAGAGAAAGATTTTCATTTTCTGCCTTGCTGCTTAAAAAAAATATGTTAATAGGCAAAAATAGAAATCAAAGCCATCCCTTTCTTTGTGTGTGTGTGTGAAATTACAGAGCACAAGTTTAAAAACCAAGTGTGTCTTTACAGGCAAACCTAAATCTTGAGGGGTATAAAAAAAGGCTTCACATGGGAAGCTGGATTTTTAGGCTAATGAATGCAACTCTATTTTTGATACTATGCTGTGTGTTTATATAAAATAGAGGAGCATTTTAGGCCAATTAGTGGCTTGCAAACCCTATACTTTTTCCAGCAAGGGCTAAGCCTGAGACAAACTTGAGAAGTTAACACAGAAAAGCGTTGGCAGTGGACCATGCGGTTGGCCTGACTCAAGGCAACAAAGCTTTAGCATAAATTAGTTTTTATTTGTTAAAAGAAAAACAAATTCTGTTTGTTTTTGCAATACAGTTTGTTGGTTCTTTTAATATGGGGGAAAATTTGGGGAATTCCAGTTCTCAGAGAAGTGAGAAGCTGAGCGCGGCAGGAGCCAGGTCCTGGCTCACAGGCCCTGTGTAAACACCCACATGCATCTTCCTCAATACACCTCGGTCTGAGGCAGCAGGGCGGGCCTGTTATGCCTGGACCTCAGCTGAACCAAGAGTGCCAGCCAGCGCAGGATCGCTGTGGGATCCACAGTAGATTATTCAGACCACCAAAAGGGAGCCCTGTGGCTCTCTTTAACCCTGACTTTCATGTAGTGGATATGGAAAGCAAGATTTACAGACAGGTATTGCTTCAATGGAATCTAGAGGTCAGCTCCTCCTTTCCCTTAGTTTTGTAGGTAAGAAAAGTGAAGACCAGGCATAGAATTTGGCCTCGTCAAAGGAGCAGACTGGTATAATAACTGACACACTCAATTCTCAAGCCAAAGATCCTCTAATGTAAACTGTACAATACCAAGAGCACAATTAGCTGGCCGTGGGAAGAGAGCCGTAGGAAATGAGAGTTACTTTTTTTTTTTTAAACCCCTGCCTGGAAAAAAATGACATAGATGAAAATCAAATGACTTGTAGCACAGCTAAGGGTAAAATCTTCTAAGTTCAGAATTTCTGTGATCATTTTACACTTCACTCAATAGCATAAACATAGGTCTCAGCGGCAATTCCCAGCTGAACAGAAGCTTGGTGTGCCTGGGGAGACTTGCTGTGACTGTTCCTACACAGTCGGTAAAATTCCCAGCTTTGTGGCACGGCGTTTCTGTGAGAAGGTTGTAACTAGAGGTAGTTCACATTCACTGTGCATTTGATACTCAAAACTGTGAAGTACTGTGGCAGAAAGGATCTGAGTTGTCCCCAGTTTTCTTTGTCTATAGTAATAGAAACCTGATTTTTAAATGGGAACTAATAGAGGCCATATATTCCAACTTTATTTGCAGCTAGGCAAGGCCGCATAGATAGATTCTGGCCAGTAGGATGAGCACCAACGTTCTGAGATATAGGTGGAGTCAAGATGTAGGAGCTGTAGGTTCCAAGTCACACCCTCAGCTGGAAACAGCATACTCCCATCTCTGGTCTATTTCTTACTCCCTGCAACAATGCTGGTCTTAAGAAACTTTGTTCAAGGTAATTTAGGTGGATTAATGAATAATAAATGCAAAAGACTATCATTACTATGGAGGGAAGTGATTGTGTGACCTTAGGCACATTATTTAATCACTCTGTTGGTTTCTTCAATTTAAATTTGAGATTTCTAATAATTGAGGGATAGAGATATTAGTAGGGATATAGATAAAATGGTGATCACCATGTTGTCACTGTTCACAGCCAGCCAAGAGGACTGGAAGGCAAAGACACAGAGGCCACGGATGTGATGGGCCCACAAGGCGACATCAGAAGGCCTTCCTCTTTTTCATGAGGCTGCCACAGGGCATTCCTCACTGAGCAGGACAGGGCTCTGTGGTTACTGCTGGAACCCTTTGTCCTGAGTTAACAGTAACAGGAAGAGTGACTCAACATCCAGCCTCAAAGGATGGAGAAGCTGAGTCTGGTTTGGAACTTCCTTTCTCAAGTCAGGGCTGGCCTGGGAACCAGATGAGGAGAAGCGAGTGTCAGTGTGATCCACAGAGACCAACAGGCCTCGCCAGGGTGGGGTGGGTGGGAAAGGAGCCCAGAGCAACGCAGGGATTTTTATTAGCCTGGTGATTTGAGCTGTTTTAATAGCCAGTAGGCCTCAACTTGAATCCCAGACCTACTCTTTATAACAACTGCTCCAGGTACAAATTTTTAAATCACTTAAGCGGGAGTAATAGCTACCTTTGGAGGACTGTTACTAATAGCCATCATCTACTGAGTTCTTGAGAGGGATCACTCACCCTTAAATACATTTTTTGCACATTATTTTAGGTAATCTTCACAACACCACTGAGAGTAAGAATTCTCATGACTTCCAGGTTATAGAAAAGAAAACTGGGGTCTAGAGAGGTCAGAACCCGGGTCTATAATCAAGCTCTACTTCTCCACTGCTTTCCCATTTAAGAGTAAATGAGAAAACGTAAAGTACTTAACACAGTGCTTGGCTCATTGCGCTGAGTAAATGGTAACATCGTATTCTTATCTCAATTGTAGAGATGAACAACAACAGCTGAGTGACTTTCCCTAAATCACGTGACTGCATTACTCAAACATGCTTACGTTTTTAACCCCACAGGCTTTCCCTACACCTGCCTTCTGCCATGCACCAAAAGGGGGTCAGCAGTTTGGAAGCAGCCGCCTTATCCAGAACTGAGCAGTCGTGCTCAAACAGCTCTCAGGGGGTCACGCCTGGACTCTCAGGACACGGCCTGATCCTTCTCAGACAGGATGTGCGCGGTGCCAGACGCATCTTAAACACAGCAGCCACCAGCCCTCCTCATCCTACGACGACGGCTCAGCCTCCTTTCTAAAGACCCAGGCGCCTGGAATGCTCTCGTCACGTGACCAATCGCTCACTTCTGTTTGTGAAGTTTCTCAGCCAAGAGGAAAACCATTAGGTATCAAATTGCAAGTAGCAAGCATCCAAGAAGCTGCCTATTCCAGCGCCAGTTCCTGCCAGAGAACCTTAAATAAACTCGATGCAGGGAAGACGTCTGAATTTACTCTGTATGCAGTGGATTCAGCTCGTTGGATTAATACATAGAACTTGATTTCATCTCATTAATTAGCTTGAGTCCTAAAAGCAGACAAAACAAATAGGCTGCTTTGGTTTTCTTTTTCCTTCTCATTTCCTTTGTGGGTTTCTTTTGGGTAAGAAGTGAGCGAATGCACTACTTAGGATAAAAGAAAAATCTATGTAAAGAGGTAAGTAGCTCTTTATTTATTTATATTTGTAGCCAACGGTGAAGGTAAGGCAAGCACTTGCTCCGAGGATCAATCGCTCCACACAGCAGGAACCTGGATAGAAAAGGAGGCTTGAAGACATAGAGGAGGAGATCGATATGCCTTAAAAACCATAATTAAATACTTAAAAGTTTGTCTTCTTTTTTAAAAAGGCGATTATTTCAGTATACTATATCCAGAAGGACAGTGAGCGGTTAGATCCCTCATTGGAAAAAGAAGTCTAAGAAGGCAGCACCTCCTGTTCTGCGCGACTTAATGAATTTCATGCCGCCTGATTTTCTCATCACAAGGCGCATTAATATAAATGACTCTCACTAAGCCACGGACGCTGGAGGCGGAAGCTCGGCTCTCCAGAGTCCCCCTGAGGAAGGAGAGTGCGAGCCGCATCCCTGCACATCCTGATCCTTAATGCTTGAAATGGGAGCGGGTGGCCCAGGAAGAGGAGGAGAAGAGGACGCCGCGTTTTGCCTTTAAGCAAAATGTACTTTCCCAGAAGGAAGATCCCGTGGGTGAGAGGGCAGCTCCCCTCTAGATCATTGAGACGCTGCAGGAGAATTCGGGGGAACACTAGTTCAAGGCAGGTAGGAAACTAGGAGACTAGGAAAACTAGAAAAACAGTAAGAGGCCATGCAGTAAGGAAGGGTCAAGAGAAGGCCCCGGAGAGGCAGCTGAAGAAGGTAAGGCAGGGATAGAGCTGGGATGAAGCCCCAGGAAAGTGGAACCTCGGATGGATCAACGGAAGGTGCTGGCACAGGGGGACAAGAGGCAAGTGGTGGAGGATGAACTGAGGAAGGACAACAGGTGAAACGTCGGGCAGCAAAGAAAACTCTTAACTTAGAGTTTGTGTGGGAAACAGAAAAGTTTCAAGCACGAAAGCCTTGAGAGGTCCAAAAGGAAAATCGTGAAACCGGTTGGTGCAAACGCTACTCACAAATAGTGCATCAAGGAAAACTCAAAGTACTTACAATGGATAAACAGAATTTTCCTCCCCCGGGATTGCAGCAGTTTGAAAAAGAGAAAAGTTGTTTGTGTGAAAATCAAGGTTATTTGCCTCTTGCCATGAAGCGATGGGGAGAGGGAGAAGGCCAGTGAAAAAGGGAGAGGGTGCTAGAGAAAATGATCTGCCTCTCTGGGGCACTTGCTCGGTGACAGTCGCCTTCCCCATCACGGCCTGAGGGTGGTAACAATAGTGCTTCTCAGCACCCGGAGTGCAGGGCTGGAGACTCCCCAATGCAGAGTCTTCACGGCTGGGATCTGCGGATTGAAGAGGCCACAGATATGCAGTGCGAGTTCAAAGTCAAGACATGTCCCAAGGACAGACAGATGGAGGCTGTGATGATACTTTGCAGACCACCAACACTTGACCCAATGGTAAACTCATCTGGGGGCTAATGAGCCACATTCTCTCGCAGGTAGTAATCCCCAAACTTGTTCACCTGGTGAACACAGAGTAGATGAAAAGCACCCCGGAGTAAAGTGAAGAACATGCAGTTCTGGTGTGAGGCTTCTCACTCCTGCAGGTGACCAGCCTCAACCTTCCTCAGCCTCCAGGACCGCGTGAGAAGGATGGGGACCAATATCAGGGTCGACCAAGGCCTCCGGCTCCCCTGGCTGGTAAGCTTTGACTCCAGGATGGTTTGAGATCTCCTGAGATAATTAATTACTCTTATAGGCAGGGAGCCGCACAGTAAGAAAAAAAGGATATAAGAAAACGTCAAAGTTAAAGAGACAGCCCAGGAAACTGTTGTCTCCGGAAGCTGAGCCCAGCACAGACTAAAGTGATAGTTCAAGTGCAGAGTATAGAGTAGTAATAGAGGCCATTGTTTCCCTGAATGGAAAAGGAGACCATCTCCTCCCCTTCTCTTCCTTCTCCTCCCTCTTACAGGGTACAAAGGAACTCACAATGCGCAGATAGAGGAACTTACATTGTACAAATGCAACGAAACAGAGACAGAATCAGAGAAAAGTGACTGAGCAGCCACTGGCCCAGTGGCAGCGGTTTCCTACAGTGGAGACAAGACTGTACCATGTAGCACAGAGGTGGCAAGTGTGCAGACTGCTGATAAGTCTTGTCCAGCCAGAGCCACTAAAAACAGCTGACTGTGAGTGCTTTTCAGTAGAGGATGTGTTTTCTGTGTTTTTTATTTTTGTTTATTAATTTTTGTTATTTTCCTAACCTCGGGAGGTAAATATTTGAGTTTGCCAACTCCAGCTCTTGAATGGTTTTGGGAAGACCTTGAAGTCAGCATGATTAGAGGCATAAAGATGATCAGTCCAGCAGAGATAAGCTTGGAACCCAAGGAAAAGAATGTCCAAAACCAAGACAACTCACATAAAGACAGAAATGACTTCTAATAAGAAAATATGGTTAGTAAGAGTTATCATCACAGTTTCAATTTATTTAATATTACACACACAAAAATGTATGCATGCTTATTTTTCGGAAATCTGCACTTCTTAAATAATGTTTATTAAAGATGTATTTAATTTACCATTATACTTTGTTACTGTGTTCTCCCCAGTTAATGCTATTGTTTCAAAATGTATCCAAATAAGGTGTTAGAATACCTGAACTTACCTAAACTTAATTCACCCTCTGATAGGTATCGAAGTATTTTGGCAGAGAAGACTCTCCACTGAGTCTTCTAAGTAGCCAAAATACATCATGTAAGCAAACTTCAAGACATATCTTTCTATATGAGTTAAATACATAAGGTTTTTATAACACTGTTTTAATTTGAGACGAAGAAAAATATGACCTGGAGGTCTTTACACACACACACACACACACA
>NW_003852450.1:10389465-10437119 GCF_000181295.1 Otolemur garnettii
ACAAATGCTTTTTTTCCTTAACCTGTAAAGGAGCTAGTGCTACCTGGGAACGAGAGAGAGATGGCAAGAAAGGGTAGCCATATCTCTCTCCCAAGGGTGCCTCAGTTAGCAGTGAGCTAGGATGAATTTCTATAGGGAGAAAGTGAAGTTGCCAGGCTGACTCATTTGGGGAGGATTGCATGGAACATGGTGTAGAAAAAAAATCTAATTTTGCACAGAAAGACTGTGATTGATTTATATTAGCAGTACTATACTCAGGAGATGTAAATAGTTTCAGTGATATAAAATATTAGCATACACATGAAAACTGTAATGAAAACAGAAATGACTGCACTGTAAGGCTTGACACACACCATGTATGCGGTAGTATTTAGAAAACCCCTTCACGGGCATGAGAATTAAACCATTACAAAGGTTTTTGCGCCACCTGGTGGTTATTCTGCATCCTACAATGAGGAGCTGAAAGGCATTCAAACACGTCCATTTAAGAATTCTTCAGTATAACAAATTTGGTAGAGAAGATACAAATTGTTCCATAAAATTTGCGGTTCTGTGTTACCCAATAATAAGATATGAGCATAAATAAAAATTATAAATAAAACATACATTTTTTTCAATTGTTTTTTATTCAGTGTTCATCCAGAAATGAAATATGTGGTTCTAAACGGAAAATCCAGTTTTTCCAGATTTATTTTCTTTGCTCAGAGAATTATTTTATTAGAATTACTTTTTAAAAACTAGCATTAGTAGTTTTGTTTAAGAAAGAAAAATTTGGGGTGGGGGAGGGGAGAAGGGAGTCTAGGTGGTGGGAGGGTGACTGGAAAGATCACCTATATGGTCTGTCTAACAAGGGTACAAGTGAACTTTTCTAGAACTAGAGTATAAATGTTTTAACACAATAACTAAGTAAATGACATAAAGTCTATGTTAACCAGTTTGATGAAAGTATTTCAAATTGTATATGAAAACACTACACTGTACCCCCATGTTTGCATTAATGTATACAGCTATCATTTAATTAAAAAAAAAAGAAAAACTTGAAAAAAAAAGAAAGGAAAATTTGGAATTTAAAAATAAGTAAGTTATGACATATTTATATAAAACTAAATACACATTTAAATCTGAGTATAATACTTTCGTTTACCAATAAATGAACATTCCACTTAGAATAATAAAAAACTATAACATAATAGTATATTTTACCTATCTGAATATCTCACTATAGCTTATAACCACTCCTGAGTTTGTGTGTATTATATACATAAAGAATATAAGCTTTTAAAAGAAAATTTTTCATTTCTCATGAAAAAAGTTTGGAATAGTCAGTTTGTTCAAGACAGGAATCAAGCTATCAACTTAGGGGAAATTTATTTTCCAGGGAACATTCAGTTTCTTGTTTCTTTTGACATTTTAGATTATAAATTACTGGCATCAGAACTGTTTAAGAATTTTGAATTTTCTTCCAATATTTTGTTTGTAGTATTTGAAGAACATTATCAAGTAAGTATATAAACAAGGCCCAGAATTGCCATCTTGCGTTTATCAGGAACCCACAGCAATACCTCTTTGGAAATTCTTACATTTTCTTTAGTGATATTATGATTTTAAAGCCTTAAATACCAGTTTTCTTTCTAATTAATGAATTAACATTACTGTGTGGATCAGTAATTTTAATTTTGATGTATACCACTAAGAAGAGCTTTAGCTTGAAATATAACTGTTTTACTGAAATTGAATGGAATGCTTATTCTCTTCTCTATAATGGACTAGCCCAACTTCAAATGGTTTTTCACAATGGGAAAAGAAAATGCTTCCCTTTTAAAAATATTATGTAGAAATTATACTTTTCCTTGATAAAATTCACTTTTCTTGGAGCTTGTTTCTATGAAAATGAAGTATTTCATACTTATAGATGCTTCATTTATTTAGAAATACAGAGAAACTAATCAATGTTATTTAAACATTTAAGTCCATTCAGTAATAAGTCACTTCACGGGGTCACTCTACAATTTGTGACCATTACTTTATTGTACAAAATGTTACACTAAAATGGTAATACCCATTTAGTTAGGTGAAGTGGAATTTCATGGCATGTACCCAATAGGAAGTTAATCATACATTTATTTTTGCACATCTAAGGGAAAAATCCACCATTCACCCTCCCTTGATCTGACCACACCTATGGTGCATAATGCAAGGGTACATGTTGGATCTATTAAGTACAGAGTATAAATGTCTTAACACAATAATTAAGTAAACGAGATGAGGTATATATTAACCAGTGTGATGTAAGCATTCCTAATTCTACATGAAATCAGCATATTGTACCCCATAAATGCACTAATGTAAAAAAAAAAAAAGGAAAAATCCCCAATGGAGATTTTTGAAACATCTTATTTTACTAACTACTTTAAACTAGTTAAAACTTGGTAGGGAGAGTGTGAAATTGTTTTTAGGTAAGACAACAAAATAGGAGAGAGGGCTTAGAGACCGGTACTTCGGTCCTGGAGAAAAGTCTTCAGCACAGACAGGCCACAGAAACAGTGCGAGGTCTGTCCTGCTCCACTTAGTTGTCCCTGTAAGTTCCTCTCTCATTTCCCCTCCCTAACCCTTCTCATCTTGTTTCAGTCTCCATGCCCCAGTGTTGCATGAGAAGCTCCACTCTCTACATGGGGCTGGGAAGACCACAGAATTCCCCACAAAACACCTCCACTTAAAACACCTCTAATAAACTATCTCCAGAACCTGCCATATGCCAAGTGCTTGAGCTACAAGTCACAAGCTCATTGGGGCATGAACTTGAAGAAAAGAGGGTTCAAGGGTTAAACACAGAGGTTAAAGTACAGTGGGAGACCCCAGAAATGATCAGTCAGGGGAGGAGGGGCAGGGGAACTAAAGCACCTAAGAATTCTAGAAGCTCAGGAAAGCAGAAACACATTTATTCTGAAAATAGAACTTAAATGTGGGTGACAGGGTTGAGACCACACTGTAATGAAGGGGAGGAATACGTATAACAAATATTTTACTCGAGGTTGATGTAATTTATACTTTTAATAAATTATGGGGCTATACACGTGTAGGGGCAGAGGATGTATGGAATATCTCTATACTTTTATTTCAATTTTCCTGTGAATGTAAAACTGCTCTAAAAATTTCTCAAGCAATAAAAAATCAAAAGTTAGGTTCACGGCTAAAACTAAAGTGAGTTATTCTCATCACAGCACCTAAAACATGCTTAGTGACCACTCTAATGTCCCCACTACTTTTAAGTTGCTACAGAAAGGGCACATAGATAGATACACGCATAGATTCTCATTTTGAAGAATTGTGTTTCCTGGGACACTTGTAAATATATATTATGATGGAACATGATAGATACCATAGCAAGGCTGTAATCACTGTGCTATGAAATGAAGATGAGTGGGCCAATAAACTCCAGCTAAGGGAGTAAGAAAAGATTTACAGATTCGCTGGTATTGGGTACATGTTATTATTTATTTATTTATCATTTATTTGAGACAGCCTCACTATGTCACCCTTGGTAGAGTGCCATGATGTCACAGCTCACAGCAACCTCCAATTCTTGGGCTTAAGCGATTCTCTTGATTCAACCTCCCAAGTAGCTGGGACTATAGGCACCGACCACAATACCTGGCTATTTTTTTGTTGCAGTTGTCACTGTTGTTTAGCAGGCCCCAGCCTGGTTCAAACCCACCAGCCTTGGTGTTTGTGGCTGGTGTTCTAACCACTGAGTACAGGCGCCAAACCTGGTACATGTTTTAAAGGCATAGATGTTTATCAATCAACGGAAAGAGCCCAGGTTATCTCCTCAGGAAAGTCTGGCGTGGGCAAAAGAAACATGGATTATATATATATATATATATATAAAAATAATGTATATATAATATAATTATATATATATATATATTCCTATTCCTATATATCTAGAATAGGAAAACACTGTAACCATGTGCTTGGAAAGCCTTTCTCATCATAAAGTATCGACACAAAGTCATTAAAAATAAAGATCCTAGGCTGGTGTGGTGGTCCATGCCTGTAATCCTAGCACTTTGAGAGGCCCAAGTGTGAGACCAGCCTGAACAGGAGCAAGACCCTATCTCTACTAAAAATAGAAAAAAAACTAGCCAGTCATCAGGGGAGGCACATGCAGTCCCAGCTACTCGGGAGGCTGAAGCAAGAAGATCACTTGAGCCCCAGAGTTGGAGGTTGCTGTGAGGTCTGATGCCACAGCATCCTACCAAGGGCAATAGGGTGAGATTCTGTCTCAGAAAGAAAGATGATCCTGAGAAGAAATAAGTACCACTTTCTCTTTCCTACACAGAAGGAGGAAAGAAGGAGAGAGAGGGACAGGTCAGGGAGGTGGGAAGAGAGGTTGAGAGGGAGAATAGAAAGAATAATTATCAAGGAAATAATTTCCACAAATTTCTCCGAATTGAGCAATATGACTTTTCAAATGGAATCGGCCTGACAACTAAACAGGGGGGAAAATCCACACATACTATGGTACCTTATTCTTGAATTTTCAAATGTAAATGACAAAGAATAGATCCTTTAAAAATCTCAGGAATAAAAACAGAAGTTTCAGATTTCTCAAAAGCAATCGTCAAAGCTAGATAACCAGACAGAGATTCCTTTAAATATCTGAAGGAAATTGATAGAGGGGAAGGCAAACAACTGTCCCCTATGAATGCCAAATACATGGAAGAGAAATTCAAAAATGGAGCAAAAAATAACAGAAAACAACCAAAATAAAATCACAGAAAATAATCAAAATCTGAATATGAAGATTGAAAATGCACATTGGGTCCCAAGGCCGAATTCATGGAGAAAGAGCAACACCACGATTGTGCAGGATGGAGTTTTTACATTTCCAAGATCAAGAAAAACTGATGAAACCATCTAGGAAGAAAATACATTAGTGCTTCCAAGAGGAAAAGTGTGAATTGGCTCCAACACTCCACAGCAACAATCACCGGCAGAATACAGGGAAATAAAGTTGAGAAAATTGTCTGGGACAACTCTGTGTGCTCCTCCTCCCTCCCCCAGACAAACAAACGGAAAGGAAGATGTAGCATGCTGGTGAAAACGGGCGCAAAACGCACTAGAACTTTAATTTCCTGCACTCAGCTGTTGTACTAGTGACCTTCTAAAATATAGATTGCTCTTCAGCCATTTGTAGTGCCATAAATATTAAAGGAAAGACTGGCCACATTTTCTTCCAAATTTTAAGAGGTGATTTTCAAGAGCTTTACTTGGATATGTTGTCAGACCAGGATTTTCAGAGTCAATGGAAAAGAGTCTTGTGGGAAAACTGATTTTGATAAATTTTTACACATGCAGAAAAACTGATCACACTGGCTGGATTCATCCACAACATGGAAAATAAACTGCATTTTCAGAAGAAAAGTAGTTGGGACAAAAAAATGACTGCTAAATTTTACATTTCCTCAATGCTGTCCATCAGATAAACATGAAGACGATCTCAAATATGCAAGATCAGAAAGAAACAGTATATTAAAGTTTCTGGCATGGAGCCTGTGGCTCAGTGGGTAGGGCGCCGGCCCCGTGTACTGAGGGTGGTGGGTTCAAATCAGGCCTCAGCCAAACTGCATTTAAAAAAAAAAGCCAGGCAATGGGGTGGGCAACTGTAGTCCCAGCTACTCAGGAGGCTGAGGCAAGAGAATCTCCTAGGCCCAGGAGTTGGAGGTTGCTGTGAGCTGTGACACCACAGCACTCTATCAAGGGTGACAAAGTGAGACTCTGTCTCTACAAAATAAATAAATAAAGTTTCTGTAAGAATCACCTTACAATGAAATAAAGCTACTTAGAAATTAATGAAAGAAAATAAGGAATTTTAGGAATGGAGAAGCCCTAAAAAGACTCTAGACTGCCTTATTTTAAATATAATTCCACTGTAGTACTAGTTAATTCAATATTATGGAATTAGCAATATAAATTAAGAGTTGTACAGAGACAGTGTTGGAGGAAGTTTGGATAGACAATTTATTATCTTTAATAGCAGGAAGATAATTAATGATAAGAAGTTAAAGCATTTTGAAGTGTTTGTGGTATTTGTTAGCCTGAAGTTCAATGTAGTCAATCAATGTAGTCATTTGATATACATTGTGCAAAAGAAAATTTGAGTAGACGTTAAGAAATTATTTTCCAATTCATTGCAGTTCCTTTTCCTTCAATAAGTTCCTGCGGAAATAAATAGGAGGAGGATGTGTATTACGATTTATGTTTTCAAATTTTTGTGATTCTAAATTTTTCTACATGTTTTCAAATCTAAAAAAGTTCTGATTTGGGCCTTATTCCCGCCCTCCCTCTCTCCCTCTCCCCGTCCCCCCTCTCTCCCTCCCTCCTTCCCTTGCCTCCCTGCTTCCTTCCTTCCATATGTGTAGAGAAATGACTACAATAATATCCCCCACTGTGATGATGTTGATATTTTAATGTGTACTTGGGAATTTTAAAAAATATAATAGTTTTTCCAAATGAATGATAGCTTTGCAGTTTAAATTTTAAAACAGTGTGCTAGAGGGACAAGCTTGTGTCCACATCAACCTCTCCCCTCAGTCCCCGTCAGGAAGCGTATATAACCTGCCACTGGATGAGGATACGGTAATTGCTATAATGTACTTAACCAGAGGCCCTGAGAATGGAAACTTGTGTTGTTTCCAGTAATTTCCAGATTCAAAGGAAGTTGCCATCAATAGTTTGTACCTGTGATATTTTATAAGTTAGATATTTCTGAAGGGGGTAATTCACCAGATACAGGGTTTCAGTAAAAGTGACAAGGCATCTGTACATTTAACAGCTATTGCCACATTGGACTTTGCAGGGTTGTTTATTTTGCCCTGGTACAATTACAAGGGTCCCTATTCCCCCAGCCTTGACAACAGGGTGGGAAAAAGTTTTTGTACATTGACCACTGAAAATTGTTACCCCGACGTAGTTAATGAGTGTTTCTCTTACGCAAGTGAAAATGAGCCCGTCTACCTGCGTTTAGAGCCTCTCAGACCCAGCGCTTGTTCTGCAAATTCTCTATTCTCCTTTGACTACTTTTCAATTGAATTTAGCACAGCTTTTAACATTTTTATTGGTGCTTTCTTGTATTGCTTGATTTTATATAAATAATGTATTGTTTTACCTACAGTGTTGATTGTGAAGCAGAGGAAGAGTATAAAGAATTTGACTCAATAAAGGTAAGGAAACTTCTGAGAGAGGAGACCAGTGGTGACTATAGTAAGGATACCCTATATTTTAAAATCAACAAGAACAAATGCAAGTGAATGTTTTTTATTTGTTTCTAAGTAAAAGGGTCAATGGCATTGGATGAGGGGTGTAGCCGTGGAGATGTTGACATCTGGGACAATAGCAAGGGAGATAGTAAAGGACGACAGTTTGAAATAGGAAAAAAAAAAACCCTATTGCCCACACTATGATCCTGAATATCAAGGTTGGAATCATTCATATCTAATGGATGGTGCTAATAGGTAACTTAGGTTTTTTTTTTTTTTTTTTTTTGGAGACAGTCTCACCCTATTGCCCTTGGTAGAGTGCTGTGGCATCACAGCTCATAGAAACCTCCAGCTCTGAGGCCTAGGCGATTCTCTTGCCTCAGCCTCCCGGGTAGCTGGGACTAGAGGCACCCACCACAATGCCCGGCCATTTTTTTGTTGCAGTTTGGCCAGGGCAGGGGTTGGGTTCAAACCTGCCACCCTCAGTATATGGGGCTGGTGCCCTACTCACTGAGCCACACATGCCGCCCTCAACTTAGGTTTTTAAAAATAATACTAATTCCAAGCAACGCATCAGCAGAATGGAAACAGAGCTGAGGAAAGAATATGCCTTACCTATGACTGTCAGCTCAGCAGGGCAAACCAAGGTGGGAGACGGGGTGATGACACCGTGGCACAAGGAAGAGAAGCGCCATGATGGGCCCCAGAGTCCCTGGGAGTAATTAGAAATTCTGGACAATATCCAGTTTTTTCTTTTTCTTTTGCCAGAATTAACATGAAAACATGTCTGACACTTGTAATAATTTCAGCTGTGACATAAATCAGAAAACACAACTCTCAGCTAACATTCCTGGAAAGATGTCTCCTATGTAAATCTCCATAGAATTATATTAACTAATGAGTTTCCAAACGTGTCATCTTGCAATGCTAAATGAAATTAATTTTTTTCCTTTAACATTTTATAAATACAGCGTTGATTTTCGTTCTGAAACTTGTATGTTCTCTAAATGGTGATGGGACATGGAATTAAAACATTCTATAAAAGTCTGAGGAAAAAAAACTCAGCGGGCTCTAACAATTTGATGAAAGTGGTCATTGGTTTGACTGATTTTGACCTTTTCTTAACTTCCTGCATTTAAACGGGGAACAAATATTTTGCTACCCCTTGAAAGAACAAATAGAGTTTACTTCCCAGTGACTCTCATCAAAGAGGAATGGGACTTCCATGATTTAATGCAACTTTAAACAAAGAAAAAACCGCCAACATATGTTTTATTGACAAAAGTAACTTGTTTCATTTAAGAAGGCATTTTATAAAGCTGAAACAGACTGGAAGCCCAGATGAGAAACATTAGATTGTCTTCAGGGAAACACACACTCGTACACGTAGTGAAAAATCCAGACTAAACTTTACTGTTTTTACCATTCTTAGGCATTTTCTGACACAGTTCATATCACTGTAGCTATTGAACAAAAATCACTTCTTGTATGTTAAAGGGTGTGTTATCCCTTATGATATACTTGGGTTCCTTTAAGAGGGATGCAGAACTATCATTTTGGATCACTCGATGCTTGAAGACGGTAGGAGATCAAAGTCAAGATACAGCATCTAGGACGAAGGTCGGATGGATTATTGAAGAGCTGGTAAACTAATTAGCATGCGTCTGAACGAGAAAAGAATAGAGTAGAATTTTTGAAAAATGCAAAATAATCAGTGCTAAAATATGACAGAGTATTGCCTTAAATAGCTGATGGCTCCATGCTACTGTTGATGAGAATTCTCTGCATGTAACACGTGACAAATGATGGGAGATTTATTTGCCGAGTCAATTCAAAGTGACTCAAAGCAGGTATCAGACGGCCACTCGGAAAGTTTAGATTTCTTCCTGCTGGTTGTGTTTTTTAGACATATCTAAACTTTTAGCTGCAAATATTTTGCACAGTCTTTGCCTTCCATCTCTTTCTTTAGGTTGTCAAGGCAATGAAAACAAATAATTAAATACAAATGGAAGCTCCTTTGTAATGAGATTTGTCACAGGTCAGTTTCTTTTAAACATACTCATCCCTTTTTCTGTTTTGTAAGCTACACTGTATGATAAAAGCTGTGTATAATTCATGAAGAACAGACGATACGGCCTGAATTAGTGAAAGAACTGAATTAATTGATTACTCATAAAAATTCTTAGCAGAAAGACACAGCAAAAAAACACCTACATTTGACCTGTGTTAGGCAGTGGGTGGAGACCGGCTCTGAGCGGGACCAGATTCTATCCAACCTTTCATCACATGTGTCAATAACGAGCAGCTTATTTCCCTTCCGAGTGTCGTATTCTCTTCACACTTCACACAGTGCGCCTAAAAAGCCATTTAAGAATATACAACCCATAAAAATTCAAGACAATATTTTCATTCTTTGACAAGACACCAGCGTCTCTGGATCTGATTTTCCTGCCGATATTATTGAATCCAACAACTTCCCCTTTTCTGGAAAATTAAATAAAAACGTGCCAGAGATTCCACCTTTACTATGTATGGATCAGGAAAGCACTATTAATCTAGAGGGAAACCCGTGTTACTTTGTACAGAAAGTCCATTTCAAGTTCCCTGGCATTATAAACGTGGTGATAGCTCGAAGAGAGCAGAGCCCCCCTGGACTCACTGTGCCACCCCAGACAGAGGGAATGAGTCATACTCTCCGCCAATGTGCTTTGCATTTTATGGTTAACTTGTTTTAAATACTGATTGATGGGTCCTCTGACAAACATAACGAAATGTGATCCAAACAGTAAGAACTTGTTCTGATTACCCAACTGGGGGACAATGGAACAGTGACATTTGTGAGTGATTGTAATGTTTTATTTCCTGGCACTCACTTTAGTGATGAGGTGGTCTTTGTTTCTATGCCTATGAGAACAGTCCCTTCCCAGGCATGTTTAAGAGTGTTTATTTTGTACAATAACTTCAGTGTTGTGAGTTCAGCTTACTATGTTTTCAACATTGTTCAGAGCACATATTACACCAACTTTTTCGTTTTTCTTTTAATCATGAAATGAAGAAAAGACAGCAATAGTTGTTCTCTTTACTAATTTTTTTTTTAAATAATTGAAAAAACTTGTTGATATTCACAAGGCAGAAGTATGAGAACAGACCATGGGGTCAGAAAGAGTTGGTTCAAACCCCAGCTCTCTCACTAGATGTCTCAGAACAGACCAGGGACTGAACTTTCCTAAGCCTCAGTCCTCATCTATAAAATGGAGACGATAAGACATAGAATTTGTCTTGAGAAACACATGCAGACGAACAATTCAAATACCTGCCATGTATAATAAATATTGTTTGGGGGCACCCAAGTGCTGGCTTCTGCCCTGTGCCCCACACAAATGGAGCTCCTTCTCCTCCACCTACCTTCCCGAGAACATGTTAGTGTATAAACCAAAAGTGATCTTCAGAAAGCAACTATCTGCCCCAGTATTTGATTCTGAAGCTTGAAAGGCCTACTGTGGTTCAGAATATCATGTTTGGAAAATAAGAGAAGACTCATGTCTGCAGTTTGAAGAAATATAAAGTCTTTGGTGGAATGAATACAGAAATAGACAGAGCTATTGTCTAGTGGCTTACAGAAAGATTACAACAAAGAAACATTCACCTTTAAGCACAAAATTGATGAACAGATGTTCCCTTGTAGATTCATTAAAAGGATTCCACTTTTGTCCTGGGGCCCCAGCTTTAACTTTAGCATCTGGTATGTTGAACTTGGTGGTGCTGATGATTCTGATGTAATACAACCCCGTCTCAACTAGTACAGCAAGTACCGTGAACAGGAAGCCGTTCACCTTTGCCTAAAACTCTTCAGACAACACAGCTATACAGAGGCCTTCGAATCACTGCAAAAGAAAGCCAAGATTGTGCTGGAACATCCCATGTTAACAGATCTTCATGACAAACTGGTTTGAAGGTTGATTTTGATGCTTGTGAAAAGTTGATTGAAAAATCTGTAAATGGTGGCTTGTTCAATCAGTGTATCAATCAACAGGAATATAAACCATGAGGGAGTCAAATTATTTCCCAAAGCACCAAAGGTGATGGAGAGGATAAAGGACCGGGAATGAGATGAGGCATCAGACGGTTATGCACATTCAAACAGAGACTGTTTATTTGTTTGGTGGCTGGGAAGGAACACAGCTCTTGCTGACTTCCAGGCATGTAGTGTGAAGGACAACCAGTGGACTTGTATCTCTAGAGACACTGAGAAAGAGAATGGTCCTAGTGCCAGATCATGTCACAAAATGTCATTCAGCAGATGCAAATCTACATGTTGGGGCATTATTTGGATTCCTCTGTGAGGAACAACAAATCTCTGAAAAGTGACTTCTGTAGTTATGACATTAACACAGACACATGGATGTTACTAAGTGAAGATACTGCTGCTGATGGAGGGCTGAAATTGGTGTTTGATCATCAGATGTGTATGGACTCAGAAAAACATGATCTACACCACTGGTGGTAGCGTAGATGACAGCAGAGCCAGTGAACCACAATTCAGTGGGTTGTTTGCTCTCAGCTGCCAATGTCAAACCTCTTCAGCCTGAGGATATCCAGTCTCGGATAGGACACTGCATGCTATTCCACTCAAAAAATTGTTGCTTATATATATTTGGTGGCCAGCAATCAATGACCTATTTGAATGATTTCTTTAGTTATGATGTGGACTTTTCAGACATAATATCAGATGGCACCAGAAAGACTCTGGCATGGTTCCAATGACAGCATTTACACAGAGAGCAACTATTGATCCAGAACTGAATGAAATATATGTTTTATCTGGATTCAGCAAAAATAAGGAACAGAGGGGGGACACAATCAGAAACTCATTCTGGATTTATGACATTGTGAGGAATACTTGGTTTTGCATCTACAAGAATGATCAGGCTGCGAAGGAGAATCCAAGTAAAAGTCTTCAGGGAGAAGAACCACGTCTAATATTTGCCCATCAGCTTGTCTATGATGAGCTGCACAAGGTTCAATATTTGTTTGGTGGAAATCCAGGAAAATCTTGCTCTCCAAAGATGAGATTAGATGACTCCTGGTCATTGAAGTTGTATAGATCTTTGAAAGATTACTTATGGAGGCACTGGAAGAACCTCGTAAGAAAATGCAGGTTTGAAGAAAAGGCCCAGTTGGATCCCCTTAATGCTCTGACATATTTACAAAATGATCTTTATATAACTGTGGATCATTCGGATGCAGAAGAGACAAAAGAGTGTCAACTCCTAGCATCAGCTCTGCTCAGATCTGGTTCAGATTTTACAGATCTAGGCTTTTCAATGTGGATCACACCTGTGCTCAAAGAACTCAACTCTTTGACACCTTAGTAAATTTCTTTCCCGACATCATGACTCCTCTTAAAGGCAGCCTGGTAGACCTCATCCCACTGTAACTGAAGACTCACTGGACACAGAAGAGGACACATCTTCCAGTCTTTTGGATTGCAACTCTGTTGACTGACAGTTGAGCTGCCGTGATTGAGGACGGCACCAGAGTTCTGAGGGATCTTTACCATCACAAATTTTATACCTGACCTCAACCCCATTCTCCTCATCCTATTCCTGAAGTAGACTAATAAAGTAAAATTGGTAAACTTTCCATTTTAAAAAAATTATTATTTTTGTTTCTAAATCTTGATATATGATACATTTTCTTTGCTGATGTTTTTAAAACTCGTATTTGCACATTAATTTAAATAGTTTCATCTAACCTTTCCATCTAAGGATCTTATAAAACTGATCCCTCAAATGTGCTAAGTGAGATAGAGCAGATCATTTCATGTTAGTTGGAAGGTTTTGAAAAGAAGAAATAGATTACTCTGTTAAATTTGAATTTCAGATAAATAAGGAATGTTTTAGTATGAATATGTCCCTACTGCAGGGAATAAGCGTGTCCTAAAAATTTGTTCCTCGTTTATATTAAATTCACATTTAACTGGGTGCTTTGTATTTTATCTGCCAACCAAGTTTCATGTTGTCATAAAGAACTAACCATGGAGAGTTTGAGTAAAGAAAAGCTTATCTATAGGGGATCTCAGTAAAAACAAAATTCACTTGCTGAAATTGATTGAAAACTCTTAACGGTCCAACTTTCCAACATATATATAGCCTCACTTTGTCACCTGGGTAGAGTGGCAGGGTGTCTTTATAGCTCTCAGCAGCCTCAAACTCTTGGGCTGAAGCCATCCTCTTGCCTCAGCTCCCTGAGCAACTGGGACTAGAGGTGCCTCCCATGATGCCTGGCTAGTTTTTTCTATTTTCAGTAGAGACAAGGTCTCGCTCTCGCTCAGGCTGGTCTCAAACTCCTAAGCTGAAACAATCCACCTGCCCTGGTCTCCCAGAGTGCTACGGTTATAGACCTGTGCCACTGCATGCAGCCTGCTCAACAAAATATTTTTAATCAAATTTAGCAATCTCTTTTGAGTCAGGGAAAGAATAAAATGTAATAAAATATAAAGAGATTCACAAAAGAATGAATAAACAGAAAGGAAATTTCTGTCTACTTAAAACAGAAAATAAAAAAGGCCAACTTTCAATATGTCTCTTTGAAGAACCTTCAGATCATTCCAGATATAAAATTAGAGTAGAAGAATGAAAGCACAGGCTTTTCTACTCATTTTAACAGATATTCATTTCCTTTGAAGTTGCATATTTGAAGGTCTTCATATCAAGAAACATGTTGCAATTAGCTAGGGGCAATTACCTCTCATTTATTTAGATCTAATACGGTGCTATGAGAATATTTCATAACAAATCTCTGGTATAAATCTAAAATTAAGATCAGCCCTAGTTAGTTATAAGAAATAATAAACTCTCCAGTCAATGTTTTAGGGGAAAAAAGCAAAAATAGGTATGAAAATTGCATTGTAAAAGTATTAGAATTCAGAGTGGAAGTTTACACATTTAAACTTGTCATTGTGAAGGTTGAATACCTTCTAATCACTACACACAGTTTTATGATGGCAAGGAAACGTTAAAATGTATAAATCTTTTCTGCAAATATTTATGTCTCACTTATATACAAAATTAATGGTTTAGGAGCTGAAGTTTCATATTACTGAATGTAAATTTTTATTCATAGTGAATTCAGGCACCAGGAATAAAACAAACAAACCTTAAAAGAATCATAAGTCTGTTTTTGCTCAGTAAATATACAATGGGATTCAGAATCTTATCCCTAAAATGCATCAGACTTCTACGTTGGAACATTCTGCTTAAATTTTCTGACTTGGTCTTAGAATTAATAATGGTGATGTCAAACTTTAGCAAACACATCTTTTCTATCCTGTGACAGATCCCCATGACTACTACCCTTAACCATATATGTGAGCCTATAATTCATGTATTATTTTCTTTTTTAGGTTAAAATCATAGACATAAAATTCCATGTTCTGGTAAGGTGAATCTCACCTTCTGGTTGACAAATTCTCTCACAAAATTATGGGCCTTCTGAATCGCTACTTTGGTTTTCCCCTTATGACAACTTCATATTTGCAGAAGAAAGAAAAAAAGTGTCTCGCTTGCACAGAAAGTGAGAAATTACCAGGGCTGTATTTTGTTTTTTGACTTTAAAAGAAGAATCTCAAATTGGAAAATATGCTTTTAAAATACACTTTAAAATACATTCACCTTGGAAGATGTTGCTTGCAGCTGAAATAGCTGAAGACAAACAACGTGTAGATTATTTAGAATGTTTGTGGCTGGCATTTTGAAGCAATTCAAAGATAAAATAGACATATCTAACTGGTCTAGTGAACATTAGAAATGAAAAGATTAACTACATTTTCTAGTAAATGACAACTTGTAGAATCCTGGATTGTATTAAACCTACATTCTATTCTTTTTCTTTTTTTTCTTTTTTTTTTTGAGACAGAGCCTCAAGCTGTCCCCCTGGGTAGAATGCCGTGGCATCACAGCTCACAGCAGCCTCCAACTCCCGGGCTCAAGCGATTCTCCTGCCACCACCTCCCAAGTAGGTAGGACCACAGGCACCTGCAACAATGCCTGGCTATTTTTTTCATTGCAGCCATCATTGTTGTTTGGTGGGCCCAGGTTAGATTTGAACCCGCCACCTTAGGTGTATGTGGCTGGCGCCTTAGCCACTTGTGCCACAGGCACTGAGCCTAAACCTACATTCTGATAGGTGCATGCATTATTTCATGTCTGAACATGTAACACACTGGATTATAAAAGGAAAGATAGTTGAATTTTATTATAATTATGGATATCAGTTTCTGGTAATCGGTAAACCATCGAGAAATTCAAAGCAAATGCACATTAATGAGCGTCAACAATAGACTTTAGCAGGGGAAATACGCTTATTTCTCATATCAATATGAAGTCCAGAAAAATAGCTATATTGGTGTTCGTGTGTAAACATTTAACACAAATACATCTGTTTGCTTCTATTTTCATATAGTAGATTTTGGTACCTATTGCATTTGCTTATTTTAAATATATTTATTTAAGTTCAATTGTAACAAGCATAATTTGTGGTCAAAAGTATCAAGAAATAAATTTCCAATGTTGTACAGACAATTATCCATATTGTAAAACTGTAAACCGCATGGGAAGACAACCAAGATAGCGTCACTAGAAATTTTTAACTTAGATTAAATATACTTTAAAAGATATTGGCCAAACGCCTAAGGTCTGGAGCAGAAGACTGCCAAACGTTAATTGAGTTAACTTTCTTGTAGTAGCTATGCGCAAACACATACCATTTTTATGTTATATCTCTAGAAGTAAACTAGTAAACTGGGGCATAGATATTTGTATATGAGTGGAACGAGGAGGACATCTTGAGGTCATTCTGGAAATGTACATGTTGCTATTCTTACAAAGAGTCCACACAGAAGTTATGATTTAAAAACAGAGCCTTCCAACTACGCTCACACTTCCAGTATAAAATGTCTTTATTTTTTTCAGAAAATCAAAAAGGCAAATTTTACCAAGAGAGGTTAGATTCACAAGAAAGTATTCTCTTTCTTTCTGTCTCTCTCGCTCTCGCACGTACGTACACACATACTCCCCTGAACACACATGTGAAGCTAAGCTAGTTTTGCTAAATGATAGATGCCATTTTAAAATGAGCACAGGACTGTACAATAGGTTAGAGCCCGACTTCCTTAAATATTTTTCTGGAGTAGTAAAAGAGAAACTTCACAAATATCAGTTCAATGTACTTCATTAATTACTGCCTACCTATTTTCCCTCTCCTAATTCTAGAAAAACAGAACTAACAAATACGTTTTGAGATGCCCATTCATATCTTTTCCTATGTACTGTGAGTTAAGGCTGGACTCGCAGGGCCGTTGGCAGAATGTTCTGGCCCCTCGGGGCCGCCCGTGGGTTCAGAGCTCTCAGCCTCCTTGCTTCCTTCATGGACCTTATCTGGGGCGCCAGGCGGAGTAACACAATTGGCAGCCTGCGTCCCTTTGTCCACTTCGTTATCAAACTCAATTTTATCTTCCTGATCGTTGTTTTTCTTTACTTGGCCATTCTGGGCAGGGTAGGTGCTGGCCATGGTATCATACAGGAATTGGTATTGCTCCTAGTAAAGGAAAGAAGCAAGAAATCATATCAGTAAAATTGATGCCCCCAAATTATTATATTGGGGGAGCAGGTAAAAATTAGCAAGAAATAATAAATCATTTGTGGAATTCCTGGATAAAAGAAAAGTACTCTGATATGTTCATATGAACAACATTATAAGTGGTTTAGTTTCTTTACAGTTTTGAAGGATTGACGGGAGGGAACTTTTCAATCTCTATCTTGGAGCACCCCCAAACTGGTGTCTGTGACCCTCACAAGCTGTTCTCAGGCTTGGCCCATGATGCCAGTTTGTGTGCTTACCCATAATGCCTGCACCTCATCTGATAATCACAGCCAGAATCACCGGCTCCCAGAAGCCTACGCTGGTCCCCTTGGGTTAAATTCCATGCCCTGGCTTATAGCCTTCCTATAATTTCTCTGTCACATGATAAATCGATTACAAAAATATAACACTTATTATCCTCCTTGTCACACATTTCTTTGCAATGTGACTTTACAGTTCTCTTCAACATGAAGGGGAATCTGTTTCTCTACTTTGTGCATCTGGGCTGGTCTGGGGACTTGTTTGGCTAATAAAATACCAAGAAGGCATGGTATGTCATGTTCAAGTTGAGCCGCAAGCAGTCTCACACATGCCTGTTCTCCCTCTTGACACAGCCCCTTTCTTGTGAATAAGCCCGGGCTAGTCTTGTGGATGAGGAGAGACCTACTCGCCTCTGTTGCCACAGCGACATGGCAGCCACTTGCCAGATGACCGGGGCAGTGGAGATACTGTCAGACCATTCAGACCCCAGCAGACAGATCAGCTGAGGGCACACACACAGGTCAGCTGGCCTCCATTGGCTGAGCCTCAGGGGATCAGTAGAACAACTCAGGAGATCATTAGAGCAATAGGTTGTGAAACTACTACATATAATTCATGTTATTTGTTTGGGCCACTAAATCTGAGGTTGGCTTGTTACCACCACTAATGGATACAGAATTAAAGGAAGAGAAATTAAGGCATTCGTCAGCATTTAAGGAAATATCCTTCACAAACTATCACCACAAAAGGCTGGGAAACTCTAATTTGGTATCTTATTTATATTGATAATTTAATGTAAATTATCATGTAAAAATAGAAGAGAGAAAAGAATAGAAAGGAAAATAGAAGAGATGCAAAGGAAGGAAAGGGGGGAAAGAGCAAAGGAAAGGAGAGGGGAGGAGAGAAGAGAAAAGGCGATTGTCAAAATCGAAATCCAAAGTGCATCAAAAGCAGCAGTGACGTGTACTTACAAACACGGAAACCATGCCCGGTCTCGCTTTGCGTAGAGCTTTTACTACTTGAAAAACATCCACCATCTCTTCTGTCTCTGCACTTTCCAAGAGATTTAGCAAAGCACAGACTATTCCTGTTTGCTGAGATCCATCTCTATAAAAGGAAGACATGATAAAAAGAAAAAAATTCTGTATTTTACTGAAAATGATAATCAGAACATATTTTTGCTTCGTGTTTACTATAATTATTTTATTCCAGTCTTAGGAGCCACATTATTTATGCTAAATGCATTCTTTAGGCAAACTTTTTCAATCTGAGACTATACTAATCCTGTAGTTTAAAAAATACCTGTCTTAAGCTTTCAAAATAGACCCCTGTTTAGTATGTTACAGATCTTGATGCATTTTTATTTATGTCTGAAGTTTTCGGAACCAGAATCATTATGCCAGTTTGGTAGATGAGCAAAAACCAAGATTTAGGGACGATAAAGGCATAGCTAAAAACTGACAGAACGAGAAATATTCAACCTGGTGTTTTGTAAATTCCTACTCCACGCGTGCCTTCTTCACTTTTCTGCCTTTCTACCATGTTTTATATGTGTTCCCACTTCTACATTACTAAAAAAGGGATACCTGGTGGAATTATTTTCTTCCAAAGAGGGCAAACAAGTGCTGTACCAAGCTAGGAGAGGCACAAAACATTATATAATAAATATTCCATTTCAATAACATGTTATCAGAAGGAGATTATCGTGCATTACTAAAGAAGATAGTGTAGGTAGTCAACCGTATCTAAGGAACACAGAAAGGTTCACAGCCTACAATTCTCTTCTTCAGCTTTCTTTCCACATAAGTTTCACCTTTGAAATTTCGAATAAATGCTGAAGTACCAGTGCACCTCTGAGGGGTTGATTCCAGTGTGTGCAACCCCAGTAGTAATCATGAAGCTTGTTCACAAATTCCAAAAGCATTTCGCTAAATATCTCATTTTATTTTACCATCTTTTTCATTTACCTAGATATCCTGTTGTTTTCGTTTTTTGAGACAGAGTCTCAGTTTGTTACCCTTGGTAGTGGCATCATAGCTCACAGCAACCTCAGACTCTTGGGCTCAAGCAATCCTCTTGCCTCAGCCTCCCTAGAAGCTGGGACTACAGGCACCTGCCCCAATTCCTAACTATTTTTAGAGATGCGGTCTCACTCCTGCCCAGGCTGGTCTTGAACCCCTGAGCTCAGGCAATGCTCCCACCTCTGTCTCCCAGGGTGCTAGGATTACAGTACCAAGATATTCTTTTTAATGTAAACTTTTTATATTATACATTCTTTTTATAATATCATTTATCTAAAGTGTATATATAGACATGAAATTTAACGGTCAGCATAACAGACATTTATAACCTCAAGAATGATTTCTATTATCACAGGTCTGACTTTTGTGTCAGTGTAGAAGATCAAATGATGGACTTCAAATCAAAGTTGCTAAGCTTTGAGAGTTCCCATAATATTTAACTAAAGGTATGATTATGGAAGGCAAAACATTCAGTCTGCTTAACTCTGCCATGCCTAATAGAGTGGATCAAGGCACGTAAGCATATATTCAACATGATGTCCATCAGTCTATCCACTCACACATCCTTCCATTCATTCATTCATTTAGGAAAAGCAATATGTTGTGTTCTAAGTTAGGTACCGGGAGTCAAAGATAACAGGAGACCATGCGTTAAGAAACACAGCCTAAAATGATTGCAATAGATTATAATCATTTCTATTATATTTCTATGACACTTATGCTATGGAAACATAACTGAGATAATGACTGACCCCATTTAAGATATATACTGTGGTTATGTGTTTTATATACTGAAATAAATATAATTTGAGAAAATATGATAGAAGTCAAGCATGATAATAGTTTTAGATCACGTCCTAGCAAACCCCACCTACCTGCAGTGAATGAGGAGAGGTGCGCTCTTGTGATGCCTATTCCCTTCACTGGGAGTTTTCTTGGGAAGTTTTTGTTTGAGGATCTGAATCATAGACATTAATTCTTTGGGTTCTGCAGGAAGCTGTTCCACATTCCAGTTCGTATACTGGTACTGGTACACGGTTCGAGTATCTTTCCTCTAAAATCAGAAGTGAAGGGAGCATAAATTCCCGTGAAGTTCAACCTATTTTATAATCTGATAAGTCAAAATTTTTTTCACAGTTGTTACTTTCATTTAAATAACTTAGAAGTTGTATCCTGAAACATTATATAGATGGTGACTTTGCTTATGTAATTTACTGTAGTTTTGCTATCAGAACAATTACATCAAACACATACTCCTGAAATTATTTTTATACCTTGGAATGTCTCAGTTCAAAGACACGGAAGGTATAAGCTGAAGATTTGTTTGTGTCTTTCATATCAACTTCTATATCTCCGTATGTTTGCATTCCTTCTCCCCAGTACTGAGCGCAGATTTCCTAGATAAACAAGAAGATAGTTCAACAACTTCTGCACAAATGTTCTGTTTGCTATTTATAGTATTCAGACAGTCACTTTCTCGCTTACTTGCACTCTCCTCCTTTCTCTGTTAAAAGAAAAATACTGTGTTCTAAAATTGAGACATGCCCATCAAATTCAAAATATATTTTAGGTCTGTTGAAGACTCGTTTAATAAATATGCGATCTTTCCTCGTGCAAACAAAGGGAACTGAGCATAACTGAGGTGACAAAGTAGCTGGGAGGCTGCAGGAACAGCTCTGTCCTCCCTAGCCTGGGTCTTTTGAGAGTTATTCTTCCTTTCCAGAGCTCATCATCGCCTCTTCAGATTCTATAGCTGGTGTCATTCATACCCCCTCCAATAAGAACTCAGGTCCAACCGTTCCTCCATTGATCCTGGAGGAAGGAAGCTGCATCTTTTGGAGATTTTTGGTTTTGGATCTTGTTGACCACCCGTGAGTAGCTCCCTGTATGTTAATGAATATCTCTGCAAAGGGCCAGATTGAAGAGCGCATGAAGAACAAAAGAGTTTCCTCTCTCTGAAAGGTGATTTCCACCAACTAAACTCTCACAGTGGCTGACAGTGAGAGGCATTCCTGCGTACACTTCATTCTATTTCCTGGCTTTCACAATTTATATCAAGAAAAGGGTTGCTGCCATTTATATATACGTTCTAGATTCTGGACATATCTTTGTTTTGTAAAAGACAAAAACACATAAAAGTAAAGAACAACTTTCTATGTATGGAGGAAGTGGATCAAGAGAGCAAGAGAAAGATATAATAAATCTTGAAGCGGTTGCATGCTTATGAAGTTATACTCTGAATAAGCTTTCACATGTGTCAGATAACATAGGACGTGCTAAAACTAAGATCTACCCCCCAAGGAAATGTTAATAATAACTCAAGCTATTGAGGAGAGGATCAAGTAAGCATTGCAGTCATTAAGGGAAAGATCAAATCCTATCTTAGGTTTCCCCCACCTATAGACTTTTATGATGATAAATATTACATAGGAATAAAGAAGGAAGGATATGGATGAATTTTTTCAGGAGTTTTGCCTTGTTAGAAGAATAGGGCCAAAATAGAAAGAGAGCAAATTTAGTTATACGGAATATCAACAGATTATGATTCAGTGACAAGAAGGTAAATGATACGTTAAACTCAGTCAGCGAACCTGCTTGTCCAGAACGGAGAGGATGGACAACATAAAAATGAAATGAAGAGAGAAAGACATACGAAGGCCTGATTGGGGGGCGGGGGGGTCACACATTTGTTATCTAACACTTGAAGAAGATAGAGTGAAAGTGCGTATAGCTGTTGATTGCATGGTGTCACTTGGCATTGCTCCGGCCTGGGCAGTCAGTGAGTGAGACAGGTAAGAGGCCACTTAGAGAGATAGTCAGAATCTAGACACAGCTGACCAATGCCGGGGTGAATGGGGCAAGACTGAACAAATGGAATTGTGTGACGAAAGAGTCCAAAAGACATGGATGTGGGTACAGCGATCAAGCAAGCCATCTAAGACAAGAAAGGGATATTTATGACATAAAGACTTTTAAAATAAAAGGTTCTCAAAGTACAAACCTGCTCTCCCTGCTTCAGCTCTGTCAGCATGATAATAACTTTGACTTTTCTTTGAAAGATCATCTGCCAAAAATCACTAATGGTTTCTTTTAGTGGTCCCTGGGCAGCAATCATCACTTCAGGTTTCCAGTAACTCTTAAAAAAGAAGAAAGAAGGACTTTGTTACGACCACTAACGGAAGACAGCACAGTGGATTTTTAAACAACCATTTGGAAATAGAGTCACTTAGTTTGTTATCAATGCTGTTATATAAAACTATCAAGATTCCTATTCTGAGAAGTAATGTAATATTTACTTGTAAAGTGCTTATTCAAATAATGAAAATTCTTAGCTAATAATGCACAAGTAAGATGAGGACATATAATCTTACAAAATGAACTGGTTTTGTTTTTCAAAACCTTTTTTTCTCTGTAAAGGTTAGTGTGATTCTAGTGATTATAAAAAGGAATTATTAATTGGGTCAATGTACACAATCTATGGGCACACTAAAATCAAAGGTTTTACCATTATACAATGTATACACACATAATGAAATTTAATTTGTATTCCCTAAATCTATACTAAATTTTTAAAGGAATTAAGTAAACATTTAAATTATCCTCAACCTGTCTTCATATTAACTGGTGTCTACATATTGTTATACTAACTTATAATTAAATTGATATTCTAATGTGTATTTTAGGAAAGTTGGAAAAGAAATAAATCCAACTTAGTATACTGCAATAAGTATTTGCTGAATGACTAAAGTTGCCTTGCTGGAATTTTCAGTTCTTTAAAAAAATATGGTACCTATTCACTTAATAATTCAGTTAATAAGAATAAAAGGTTTTTAACTATGCAAATACACAAATTTGGTTTTGCTTACAATTTGGATAACTATGTATAAACCCTTCCAAATACTTAACATTTGCTCAAATTTTATTCTTTCAAACATTAGTATGACCATAATCATATTAGTCATGAACTATAACCAACAGCATTGTCTTATATTGTATCAGCTCATTAAGTTTTAATATTTTTAAAACCTTTCATGAATTAAAATATAGCACCAAAAATTGAAACTTTCATGACAATCACTAACTACATAGTCAGGAACAAGTTCATTATTCTTTCATAAAACCATTACATAAAAAGCCCTAACAACATAGATAGGGTTTTTCAAGGGTTAGATTCTGAGTTCTGAAAATGCAAGCACCTACCATTATAAAAGATGCATTGATGTACTTGCTGGTTTCCTCTGAGTCACTGTCATCATCAGAGGAGTCATCTGAATCATGCTCACTCTCTTTGCTCATTTCAAGTTCATGTTTCAGTGGCACTCTGTTAAAGTCATCTGCGTAAGATAAATTAGTAGTAAGTCTTCCTTTAAAACATCAAATTTCTGCTTCGTCATGTGGAAATTAAAAAATACTTCAAAGGGGACAGATTGCATTATGTAAATCTAAATGGAATGAGATTATAAAATTCAGTACTCACAGATTAACAAAAATTATTTTAAGTTTAAGAGAAAGGAGATTCCAAAAGGGTCCCAGCAATACACACAGGATATAACTCCAAGTCAAGAAATAGATATAATTTTCCATATATTTATTTAATCTCTGATGTATATGCTTCGGTTTTCATAATTCTGCTTGTTCTAAGTTTAAAATATGTAGCTTAGACTTTTGTTTCCTAATTATATTTTATTAACATTAAATTAATAATATTAAATAGATATCTCAGATCATTACTTGGGTATTTAGTTTAAAAATTATTTGGTTCATAATTTCTCACTGTTTTGCAATTTCATTAATTTATAATGGCCTGGCCAAATGGTCTGATGAACTACATCACAATCAAATCCATATTTTAAACTGTATTTATAAGGAATTCTTTAGAATTTAGCTAGTCAGCAGTCCGTTAATCTGATTTATTTGCTTGTCTAGTTTATTAGCTTGGGTTACATTTTATCTATGGTAATTGCAGTGTATGGAGCTGAATAAAAATAAAGTTGTACCAGATGCAATCATATCAATATGCTTAATTAGTAGAATTTAAGTCTTGGAAACTGTGCATGTTTTAATCTGTTAAATTTGATGATTGACAGATCACAGAATAGTTTCCCCCTACTTTCAACCTCCCAGGAATGAAGGATGAAAAGAAAACATGAATTGAACAAATAGATGTAATATTTTGCTATTTGGCACTTGCCCTGGAGTAAATAATGGAAATCAACTAAAAATAAGAAAGAACTGGTAAAAGAGACTTGATTTTTTTTTTTTCTTCCAGCTTTGGAGGTTTCATCTTTCTGACAACCCATTTCTGAAATAATCTGTAGAAAGAAAACACTGAATATAGTTGATCCTCCAAAAGTCTCTCGTAAGTGCTTCTTAAAAAGGGTTCTAACCCTTTACTATCCATGCAACTAAAATTTAAATACCCTAGTAACCTCTTCTCTTTCATCAACCAAATATTTAAAAACTTGCTCCAAGATCATTTCTGTGCCTGTGTGTCTCCCGTTAAACAAATCCAAACGAGAGATTAACTTCATCTGCTACAAAGAAGAAAGTAAAATAAACCACATACAGGGAATGACATTAGAACTCCTGTTTTTATTTTTATTTTCTTCTTGATTTCCAATGTGCTGTGTCCTCCAGCTCCTATATGAAGGAAGTCTCTGCGGAAGAAAAAAAAAAAAGAGTGGAAAACTCCTTTACAATGTAAATATTGGCTTAGTTTTATTATTGTGCCGTAAGATGTTCCCTAAAGAAAAGCGTTTCATTAAATCGGGGAAAATTTCCATACACTCCCTAGAACTCACAGTTTTTAAATTTGCCTCTAAAGTTTTCCTTTCAATTGCTTAGGTTCTTGGTACTTTTAGTATGTCACGTTTGAACTGAATATACATAATTACATAGGAGCACGGGCTTCTTTCTTAGAGCTGCTTGGTAGCAAAGTCCCATCGTTAGTTCTTGTGTTAAGTTGAAAGCACTAAGCAGACACTGAGTATTATCCCTATTGCAAAAGCGATGGTAAATTATTTAAAATGATCAGAAATAAACTCTGCAGACACAGCGTTCACAGAAGAGTTGGCAGCTGCCTCCAAAGCTGATACTTCATTTGTTTACACCTGCCGGATGGGTCGCCTCGCTACAGTGCTAGTCGGCAAGCTCTCTTGCTACTGAGGAAGCTCACAGGTCTTTTCACTTTCACTTTTCTCTCCTGCTTACTCCAGTTCACCTTCACTTTTTACTTGGGGAACATCAAGAGTTTCTTAACCTATCTTCTGTCTTGTTTGCTCTAATCCTTCTAAAATGCAAAACAGAACGTGTCCCTCCCAGGATCTTTGGAGGCTTCTCATTCTTGTTAGAAACCAGCAAACCTCGCTGCAGCATAAGAAGCCGTCAGGGCTGTGCTCCTGTCTCTTCAGCCTCATTCCCCAATTTTACAAAGACATGGCCAACATGCAGAGAGTATTTTGTAAAATTTCGTAGCGAATATTTCATAAATAAAGTCACATGTAGTGACAATTTCCCCTGGTTCCTACGGATGGCGACTTTATGTGCCACTTTTAGGAGACCCTGTAGTATCTTTAACCTGGCAATCTTCAATTCTATCAACACTCTAACATACTGTCTTCACTAATTTTTCTCACATGCTGCGTGTGGCCACCACTAGAATCATTCATCACCAAGACCTTCAACTCCTTCGCCTCCTCGTTTTCAAGCAGTCACTTTCAAAATCCAGATAGGTTTAACCCAACCATCACCTCTAGCCCCGGAGAGCTCAGTATCTCCACGGAAAACAATATAACGAAGTAATTCCTCTCTAAATTCACAACCATAAATTTCAAGTCATCCGAAAATAATTTCTAACAATCTCAGGACCTTTGCCTGGGGAGATCGATTTCCTATTTTGAGATAACTAGTTCATATTCTTTGCACTTCCTCAAGAATTAAACTCTTCTTCACCTGACTCACTACAATACCCCTCAACCCCCAACTGATAATCTTGCTGCATCATATTTTTTTGAGAAATGACAATCAGGCAAGAGTTGCCTCAAATTCCCTTCACCAATCCCCAACAGACTTGCATCTCTACTCTCCTTTTCCATCTTCCCATCTGTTTAGGTGAAATAGCTTCGCTGCTTCCATCAGAGCCATTGTCTGTGATGGGGTTCACAGTGTTTCCTGCCTTCTCCCCATGTCCATTTGCAAATCACTTTGACACTTGTGCCAGGAATTGAACTCAGCACAAAGCAGAAATTCAATCATATTTCTTCAGCGAAGAATACTTTGTTTTGGTGAATAAGTACTCATTTCATCAAAGTGTTTAACTTAAATATGTAACTGTATAACTGGCATATGTATATATGTGGATTAGTAGGGTTAGTGCCTTGAATATGGTTAACTTACCATCTTCTTTATTTTTAGCAAGAAAACAACAATTATAACAGCCGTCTGTTTGAGACTACCCCATGGGACAGATCTTCTGGGGGATTGAGTTACCTGGTGATTCTTTTTTTTTTTTTTTGGCAGTTTTTGGCCAGGGCTGGGTTTGAACCCACCACCCTCTGGCATATGGGGCCAGCACCCTACTCCTTTGAGCCACAGGTGCCACCCCCTGGTGATTCTTACATGTTCCACCTGCACTCCCCACCTTAGCCCACTTTGATCCTAAATATGAAATGGTCTGCATCTGCTTAAAATTACATTGCTGATCTGGCTGAGAAACTTTGAATTGATTGGTTTGGTAATTTGCAGAAAGACTCAATATGTGGGGAATCATAAGTGAAACAGAAAAGCTAAGGAACACTTTTTTCGACAACTGAGCCATCTGAGGCTAGCTATGCCAACTCTCTGAAATCACAGTTAACTATGTCCTGGGTTAGCCGTCAGAATAATTGCCTAATAAATAAGTTAGGACACATGTACTTACCCTTTGCTTTCTATCTACCAGCCCAGCCAGTTCAACTTCCTAAGCAGTTGCCTTTGCAAACCAGAACAAAATATAGTTTGTGAAGGGGATAAGCTGCATTGCCTTTGGCAGATCAATATGAACTATTATTTTGTATTATCATTTTGCTATTTTATACCAGCTTAATGAGGAATGTTTGAAATTGTTAGCAGTCGAATCAGATTTCTGGGTTAAACAAATCTACATAATGGTTGTGTGAATTCAGGTATTGCTCTTGAACTCCCTGTGTCCTAGTTCCTTCCTGTGTGCTCCATTGATTATGGCGTAGGCCAAATGCAAGAACTTGCCAAGTGCATTAGCCACCCCCTGGAAAACAGTCAGCACTGGGCTAAAAACTGCCTGTAATTACTGTTGTTGCTATCATGTCATTACCTGGAATTCAGCCTCCAGTGGAGACGGCTCACTCGGTGGGTCTCTTTTCTTCATATTTTGTAGATAGGGATGCAGTTCGGACAAGCTCACTTCTGTTTCTCCAAACTGATTATATTCCACTAAGGCCTGATGGATCAAGATGTACTGTGCCTACAGTTTCAAAAAAAAATGCGGGTAATTAATTGCAAGCTTAGGGTCCTATGAGTCACATTTAAATAAAATTCACATTCCTATAATTTTGCTCAAGTTGGGACAAAGTATGGCAAAATGAAATTGGTATATATCACATTTAAATATCCTGGAAGGTGGCTCTCAGAGTTTTCCAGAAATCTGGAAAATTTCAGACCACATTTTTAGAGAAAAAAACAAAAGCTTGCTGAATAGTTTATCCATGTAGTATATACATTGCGTGGTATTTTCTTATTCCTAAAAATTCTAAACAAAAAACATTGCCTGTTAACTTCCTTCACTGATTATTATTGCGTTAATCAGATTGCTAATATACAGAACTGTAATAAATTTCACAGTACATTTGAGAGAAAAAAGCAAGTTGCTATTCCATAGGATGCACTTCTAAGAACATTTTTAGTACACTTTAAAATAGAAAAGTTATTTTTTAAAAATGATCCAATATACCAAACCTATATTTAGCAACTCCTAACTATTTATCATATTTGAATTCAGTATCTTTAAGGAAATAATATATTTCTGATAATTCTTTTTTTTTTTTTCAGACAAAGTCTTAAGCTGTCACTCTGGGTAGAGTGCCGTGGCATCACAACTCACAGCAACCTTTAACCCTTGGGTGATTCTCTTGCCTCAGCCTCCCAAGTAGCTGGGACTACAGGCGCCCAACACAACACCTGGCTATTTTTTGGTTGTAGTTGTCATTGTTGTTTGGCAGGGCTGGGCTGGGTTCAAACCCGCCAGCCCCAGTGTATGTGGCTGACACTCTAGCTGCTGAGCTACAGGCGCTGAGCCTCTGATAATTCTTTAACTCCCACCACTTGCCCTTCCTTCAGTAGCACTTACACCAAAATTACCTACCACCTCCCTCATGGTAGGTAATTTTACCTTACACTCTATTTTACGCCCCAGAGGAAATAGGTTTTTTTTCTTTTTTTTTTTTTTATTTTCTGGCTTACAATCTGTTTTTATACTTCTGCATTGTTTATAGATATATATGTATTTATAAATATATAAACATTATACAATTTGTATATTTAAAAATATCACAAAAATTATATCCTGTGTTTCATTTGTCAACTATTTTCACTCACTGTTTTCATCTGAGCTTCTATCCAAATAGAGAGACGTAAACCTAGATTATTCCTTTCAACTATAGCTTAGCATTCGCTGTTCAAAGATTCCACATGTCACATTCTGTTCGACCATTTCCCTACTGAGATATATATATATATAAACACACACAGACATATATCTGTATATATATGTACAGGTATATATGTAAATACATGTATATATACACATGGTGTTTCCATTCTCCTATTTATACACATTCAAGAACTTTTTGCTATTTTAATGATGCTGAATGCAATGAACATTCTTTCCCATGTTTCTAATTATTCATATTTGCAAGTGCTTTTCTTGAGTATAAACATACATGTGATATTTCTAGGTTAAGTACAGACATTTTCAGTAATAACCATCACTTAGAATTACTGAATGAATGGCATGTTTAAGGTGATTGTTTAAATGTTTCATTTGTACTATCATTACCTCCATTGTACAAATGACTTAACCAAGGGACAGAAAAATTTAAAAACTTGTCCAAGAGTGCATAGTCATAGAGGCAGAATTTAAAATTTGGAAGTCTAGGCCAGGCGTGCAGTGGCTCATGCCTGTAATCCCAGCACTTTTGGAGGCCAAGGTGAGAGGATCACCTGAGCTCAGGAGTTCAAGACCAGCCTGAGCTAGAGCAAAACCCCATCTCTAAAAATAGCCAGGAGTTGTGGCGGATGCCTGTAGTCCAGCTACTCCAGGGGCTGAGACAAGAGAATCTCTTGACTCCAAGAGTTAGAGGTTGCTGTAAGCTATGATGCCAGGGCACTCTACTGGGGGTAACAAAGTGAGACTCTGTCTCAAAAAAATAAAAAATTAAAATAAAATAAAATAAAATTTGGAAGTCTAGTTCCAAAAACTGGTCTTTTAATCATCATACTATTCTGTCTCTTCAGTTGTGATTTTCTGTGATGCTGTGAAATCTGTTTTCAGTGTGTTTTTTCCCCTCAATCTAGTATGTATAAATGGTGTTTCATTATTTTCTTTTTTTCTTTCTTTCTTTTTTTTTCCCCATAGTTTTGGCCAGGGCCAGCCTTGAACCTGCCACCCCTGGTATATGTGGCCGGCACCCTAATCCTTGAGCCACAGGCACCGCCCCATTATTTTCATAAAGTAAATTTTATATTTATCCTTCATTCACAGTAATTTAAAGTACTAATACAAAGTATTTCTAACTATTTCCATCCACTGTTTGAAGTTGTGAGGATTTTGAATTTCTTTCAAGGTCATCACTACCACCCAAAATGATTGAAGTGCAAACACAAAGGTGAGGATAATCTCTAAAGATTAGTACGAACCTCCACTTGCACCATCAGGCATCTCTGTCGCCTCAGCTTGACGACATAACCATAGACATCCACTTTGTTCTCAGCTTCCAGGCCTTCCAGCATGGCGTCAATTCCAATGTAGGTGCCTGTGCGCCCAACACCAGCACTGGTAGGATGAACAGAAAAGGTGAAGGCATGCTCATAGCAGGAAATGAAGAAAACACCATCAAGTGTGGAGGAGAGGTAGGGATATAAGTTTCTCTTGCAAATGATTGCTCCCTAAATTGCAACCGCTTTAGGGGAGAACATCCCAGTCAGCCCAGGGCAGGTGTGAGAAGCCGACAGGCTCAGTGCCCGCGGTGGGAGTTCTTTATTCACCTGCAATGCACCACCACAGGCCCGCTGAAGAAGTTGCTGAAAGCATTCACTCTCCTTCTCAGCTTCAGCAGCAGGTGGGGATCGTCCGGAACTCCGTGGTCTGGCCAGCTGGTGAACTGAATGTGAGTCACTTCTCTTCCAGTTGCTTTTTCTTTTTTCTAGTTGAGACAATACTTTCTTTGAGATGATTTTTAAAGCAAACTATGGGACATAAACAAGTGGAAGGGAGGACCAGAATACAAATCTCCCCATGCAAACATAAACTACTCCAAAGGGTCCAGAACTCCTCAGGCATCCTAGAAGTGTTTTGCGGCTATAATTGCATTTTCCTTTCTAATTAAGTTGAGATATCACGGAGGACTGGCATGCACTTCCCAGTAAGCACCAACTTACCAGTAAAGTAAGTAAGGCAAGGTAAGTACAGACGCAACTCCTAGGAACTTTCACGCTGCCAAAACAAACACACAACAGGAAAAGGGGCGTGGTAGTGGTGGGTGGGAGGCTTTGAGTGTGTGTGTGAAAAGATATAAAGTACAGGTCATCCTCACAGTTGTTTAAAATACTTCTGCTTGGTGGGCCAGCAGACAGGACTATTTTTTGGGTGAAGAAAAGCTGATTAGCCATTTGGTTAACACCATCTTCCGTAGGCCCTCACAGAATAGAAGCATCAGCTGAGAATGTAGAGAGAGGATTGAGGAAAGTGAGCCCCGGCTGGCAGCTCAGGTGTGTCCTAGTTTCAAGGAAATCACCAGGAGATGCATAAACCATAATTCTCTGACCAGGTATGAAGAACCACCTACATTCAGTCAGCAGAAAAAATGAATGAAACAAAAGCTTTAAAACAATTTTAAAAAATCATAAAGTATGCATTGGTTATGATTTTCCAATGGGAAAAACTGAGGTGGTTAAGAACAGTGAGTTCAGACTAATTGATGCAGCCATATGGGGGTAAGCCTCTATCTGTACCCCTATATCTATGGATTGGGGGCTTTTGTGGCTTAATCAATCAAGAAGTTAGCCATGAACCACTGGGAGGGTGATTCCAGAGTCCTCATAGCCTAGCAGTAATGCCACGGAGCCTAAGAAGGCCTTGGGAGAATATACAATGAGTTTTCTTTGGGGGGGGGCAATGTAACTGGCCTATATAGAAATAAAATTGACTTCACTAAAAGCCCTCCAACAAATGAAACTCAGAGAAAATGTCAATGCCCGATATAAAGACTTGCATTTCGTAAGCAGCTCTATCGAGTTTTTTACATACCATAAAGTTCACACATTAAAATGTACAATTCAGTGTCTTAATTACATTCACAGAGAGGTACAATCATCACCACTATCTAATTATAGAACATTCTTGTCACCACAAAATGAAAATCTGAACCTGTTAGTAGCCACCCCCGATTTCTACTTCACCCCCTCAGCCCTAGGCAACTATTAATCTCCTTTCTGTCTTTACAGGTTTGCCTGTTCTGGTTTCTCATATAAATGTAATCATATAATATGTAAAATGGTCCCCACTTTAATGAATATCTGAGGCCACACTGATCTCTTTATTTTCTGAACTAAACATTTTATCTCTTCTACCTTGGTAGACTTTATACCCCCTACACTAGTCTCTAATTATGCCATTTGTACAAACGTTCTTCCTATAAGCATAAGCAGCCATTGAAAGTAAGGTCTATTTGTTTATTCATTTTAATTGAATCCTATGTTCAACTCATCTAACGTAACTTTCCTTTTTTAAAAATACTTCAAGGCTCGTAGCATACTAGATACTTTGGGCTTGGCTTGGACAGACACTTCTCATCCAGGGACTTAAATCTGACCGTGTTGACTTGCATTCTAACCCAATTTGTCCTCCTAAAAGTCATTAAAAATAATATTTCCCAGGTAGATTTTAATCCCCGATGTAATAATACAGAATTGTATTCCTATAAAAATAAAAACAATATCAAAATGAAATTACATAATAAAACAAACTCACGTTGGTAACGTTCAATTTTTGAATGATATAATCTGGACACCTTTTGTGTTCATTAATCTTCACCACAACATCTCCAAAGGTCCGAGTGCCTTCTTCCATCGAAGGCCAGTATTCCGCACACTTGTTCTATAGTTAGAAATCATTAATTATTTCCCTTTTTCATTTAAATAATTCTTGTTAAACTTTCTTTAAAACGCAGAAATATGTAATCTGAAATTCTTAGAACATTCTTCTATTTTCCTTTAAACACACATACACCTTAAATAGTGATGTTTGAAATATGTCCTCCTCCCCATCAATGTTGCCAGAAGAATTTTCCTCACATTACTTAGCAGAAAGATGATCCTCCCGGCTCTAGCTGCATATTATAAGAAGACACACTGAGTACTCAGCACAAAGGATGCGACTGCTGGCAGGTAATTTCAGGCTGGGAGGCAGAGAGGGTATTGCTCCTCCTAAAGTCACGTGATGTGACTTTGCACCTATCTGCCCCAAGGTCAGTTTTGCTTTAAGTATTCACAAGTATTGTGAAGTCAGCACCTCAAAATATGCTGAACTTTTAACAACACCAAAGATAATAGGGATCAAATAAAAGACTAGCAATGAAGTATTTAAATATTATGAATACAGACATATATTTACCTAGGTAGAAATTTTATTTTTCTATATTGATGAAATACTTAAATCAAATTTTCAACACTGGTTAAAGTAGAACACTGTGTATTTTAGTCCTCAAGCACATATATGTGGTTTTTCTAAATGCAATTTAATACTGCCTTTTCCTAACCCAACTTAGGAAATCTGGGTGAATCTTCTGGGTTCTTACCCTGTTTCCTTCTTCACATCGAGTTACCATGACAATAACTGTGGCTTTCTGTTCCCAGATCATCCTCCAGAAATCATCAACAGTTTCATCTCTGGGGCCTAGGACGTAAACAAATATAAGCGTATAAGAAATATTTTCTTACAAGCGCTACAAAGCAATTTTTCAAAAAGAATATTAGACTATCAAATAAATTACCTTGTGCAGCAATGTATTTCTTGGGTTCTTTGAAACCCTGTTCAAAACATAAAAGTGGGACATCTGCTGAGCACTTAATTATTCATTCACATGCAAAACTATGACTTAGAGGAAGGTGCATTAGATCCACCATTTCTTGGTTGTGAATTTCCCTGGGCATTTTCAAATTATTAAGAAGATTTTATTAAATCATGGTCATGTAAGGGTGCTAAGCATGTTAGTTAACACTTGCAAACCATCCTCATGACTTTCATGTGCCTTTGCTATATAATCCAAATAATTCTAAAAACTAGATTTCATCCTCATCTAGGATAGTAAAGCAATTTACAAGAGTAATCCAGAAATTCCTACATTTGATATCCTACCAAGTCTTAGAGCAACATCTGTCACTATTTAAACCTCTTCCCTAACCACACAGTTACTTTTGGACTTTAACTCAATTTCTTTCAATAAATCAGTCTGAGATTACACCACACTTCCACCCCTTAAATATTGCTGGAATAATATGTTGATTCCCTAGGCTCCATTGTTGCCTTTCCAGATAGAGATAAAATCACCTTCATTTTCTATCTAAAATGTCTTTTTTTCTTCGCTCTTGTTACCCGGACAAAAGAGTACAGAGGCTCATAAGATACTACAATAATTTCTTCCAGAATTATCTCATACTTTTTAAATTCACCTCAACAATGAAAGAAGCTATTCAGAAAGAGACCACCTTTGCCACTGGATGAAATATAGCACATGGGCCTCAAGAATTCATGATTAATTTTAGTAACTTCTTGAAACTTCTATCTTATGATACGGAAGTATTCATACATTCATTTATTTAACAGGTGTTTATGGAACAGCTTCAATATGTCAAGCACCCATCTGGGAGCTGAAGACACAAACTTTCCTAGAGCTCCAAGTTCTGCTGGAGAAATGTAAGTGGAACCTGATACTGTAATTATTATATATGTTTGAATCAAAAGTGTATATTATTTTTTTCTAAACTATCAAAATCCTTATAAAATCTCTCACATTACCAGGTCTGTTCTCAATTATTTTACTTTGAATAACAAATTACTATTTGGAAAAGGCACTATGCATTAAAATAAACTTGATCAAGGCTGATTATAGAGGCCTATCGAGGTCACCTGACAGAATAAGTTAAAATATAGGTGGGAATGATGACACAATACGAATAATTACTTTTCAGATGATAAATTTCTAAGTGTTGGTTATTACTGTAAACAAGCTTTTCAGGATCATGTACCAAAAGGAATCGAATAAAAGACTACATTGTGGACATTAAAAGCACATATTCAAGGTGGCGCCTGTGGCTCAAGGAGTAGGATGCCAGCCCCATATACCAGAGGTGGCGCGTTCAAACTCAGCCCCAGCCAAAAACTGCAAAATAATAATAATAATAATAATAAAAGCATATATTGGAAGAAGAGACATTTTCAGTCTCTATAAATTTTATGCTATCCAAAATTCTTTAACTCATGTAACACACTACTTGTTTAAAAGTTTCATAATGGACTTTAAAAGTATTTTGAATAAACTAACCATGCACAGATAATGACATTATGGGATAAATACAATGAACAGATGATCTATATTGATGAAAAATATCCACTGAAGTTCAGGGTCATGTAATCAAATTAAAATTATTTGGAGTCAGGGAGACTGGGGTTGAATCTCAACTAATCATGTGGACAAGGACAAGATAACTAGTTCAACTGAGCCTCCTACTCCCCAGTTCGTAACTATACGAAGAGTATACTACACATAGATGGTACAAATGTAGGCTTCTTACGAGAAATACATGCAAAGATCATTTAGTCTGATATCCAGCACATAATAGGCAACAAATTATATACCTCGTACCAATAGACAATGAATATGCTCATAAATATTGGTGATTTTGCTATTTACGCCAGAAGCATTATAGGGTCACTTCAAAATATCTCTAATAATATTTTTTAAATTTTGCCAAGACAAAGAAGGAACTGAAGGGAATGCAGAGATACAAGAAAAATGTGAGTCTCCAGTGGCAAAATAACGAGGATGTAACTTGGCAAGTTTGTATTTTCACTCACATCAATATAGCTGGCATTTATGTAGTTTGACCCTGCATCTCCGTTTATCTCAGAGAGTTCAACACGGTTATAATCATCTGTATAAAGAAAAGAAAAATAAGCAAGTGAAATAATGAATAAGCAAGCAGTGTAAACATATGGAAATTCAATTCTCAATGTGTACTCACAAGGCAGGATGTCAACATAACGGTTTTTGTTCTGATTAAAGGGTTTTCGAGCATCTTTGATAGGAAACTTGCTGAATACCCTTGGAATGCTCTGAAAGACACACAAATTCTTTAGGTCACATCAGATTGAGAAAAACTAATTTCTCTCTTGGCATGATACAACAATGCATTCTATATTAAAGTATTATTAGTTTCGTGCTATGATATTGTCCATGAGTCTCTCTTAAGGCTCATAAATATCTTCTCATAACATCTGCTTGGATATTATGTGTGATGCATTATTAAGGCAAACGGTTACACAGATACATTTAAAAGGGAATTGTCTTGATGTTTGAGTAGACTTTCTCACCATCTAACAAGAGCCACACACACCTGAAATTCAGCCAGGAAAAGTCTTCCTTCATCAGCAATCTTTCTTTTGTAAGTTTCCAACAAAACATCTGCATGAATTGGCTCCACATTCATCAGTTGTTTTTCATCATCTGTAAAGACATTAAAAATGCAGCACTGGGTATAGGCCTGTCTTCTGAATCGGCCTACACATTTCATTAAATTTACACCCTATATTCCATCCTTAGCTTCTTTCCTTCTCACATACATTCCACCTGAGAAATCTCCTGTACATATGATAAATCAGTGACTTCTAAACCTTGCACTTTACCCTTCCTCTAGGCCTTATATTGTGCCCTCTACTAGAATGGCCATTCTCATCTTCAATGCTTAGAGAAAAGATCCCAGACCAAGTGTCACCATTGTAAGGACATCCACATTTCCTTTTCATTACACGCATCTTGTAGCCATTACCATACTTGTTAATCTGTATTACAGACATTATTTTTCTTTGCAATTGTTTCCATTTAAAATTATTACAAAATATTGTAAACATACAGATGAAATAAGAGATTAATATGATTAATATCTCTAGACCGACAACTCAGCTTAATTTGACCACTCATTTATACTCAACTGTAAAACAAGTTGTATATGTTAATTGTACATTAAGCCTCTGGAGTGTAAAATATATATCATAAACTGTGCTTGTGAAAAAAATTGTTAAAGAGCAAAAATACATATTAAGCATCAAATGCTATAACTGTAGACAAAACTCAATAGTTTTAGAATAATAGGAGAATTTAAGTTATCACATCTAAAAAGTATGTTTATCCCACTCTTCTATGTATTGCTGGTAATATTTCTTTCGGTACTCATATTAATTTTGCCCATTTATTAGATGAAGAAAGAAGCTATCCATGAGGGTGGCACATTTATCTTATTGTCCAGGGAAACCTTATGTCCAATCACAGCTGTCAAACTGACCATGTGGGCTTGCTTCTTTGGTCATTGGGGAGTCCTAGTATTCATTCATTGTGAGCTGGGGGTTACCTTCAGGGCTTCATGGGGTTTGAATGGGTAAGTTCTAATGCACTCCAAGTTGCAATCAGCATCAATTTTGAGATAATGTATTTTACTGATACTCTCCCAGTGTGCCTTAACTCCTTGAAGTGGTTTCTCCCTCTGCTCCTCAGATGCTTATTGTTCCCATCGTCTTCATTCTTCCCTCAGATTATCAAAACTAATCCTCAGGACATGTAATCTCATTAATTTATTTATTCATTAGTATTTATTGAATTCCAAAACTTACTTAAGGGCTGGGGTTAAAGCTGTGAGTGAGACAGGGAAATACCCTCCCTTCACAAAGCTTACATTCTATTTTATTTAGGAAAGGATAGTTAACAAATGAATAAATACATGCTACGATGTCAGGGAGTGATACATTCTGCAAAGGAAAGATAAACCTAATAAGGAACTTCAAAGACCCAGCTCTAAAGCTTCTGCATGCAGACTCAGTACCTGCTATTGCCAGAAGAAAACCCTTCAAACACAAGTTAACGCAGAGGAGTGAGGAAATTCTTCCTATCTTGAGTATGAGAAAACAACCTTTCTTATGGTCAACAAAGTTTTAATTTCTTTAAATTAGTTCCTTTTTACTTGATCAAAAAATCATGTTCTTAAAAAGAAATTAAATAAATAATGTTAAAGTTGGATAAAAAGAGAATAAAAGGAATTTATTTTCCTCTCCTAAGTCAAATGGCTGTTCTTTGTCCTGTCCATAGTGTGCAGGCAGTGGGAGGAGCCAGCAGCTTCTCCTGGCAGGAACCTGAGGACCCTTCCCACATCCCATCTCTGGGACTTTTGACCTGCTCTTCCTTCCATCACACCCTCTGTTGTTGGTCTAGCATTTCTCCCCAATCTTAGCACACCAGATTCTGTTCTTTCCACACGCAGTTTTCTATCTTCTTTGTATCTATAGAGCTGTCAGAGCATGTATTAAGTTGCCATCATATCCGTTAACATATTTGCCTTCCTCTAGCAGATTCTAAATGCTTTAAGTGCAGAGTTTGTGGCCTGTCACTGCAATATTCTCAGTGCCTGGCATAATATTGGGAAATTCATAGATGCTTGCTGATTGAATAAATGAAGAAATAAATTTAAATCATACCATTGCACGAACGGAAGAAATCCAAGTTAAGTTAAAAATGCTCACCTATTACTTAAAATGAATAGATTCAAATGTAGGGGAGAGAATATTTATCAGTTAAAAATATGCATACTTACCTCTTTCAACAAGTTCCTGGTGCTCATCTAAGTTGCTGTGAAAATAAAAGAAACATAAGTTTCAATATTCTTAAGAAATATAAAATTCAGTTGGCATTTAATTTATATTTAATAAATGTATTAAAGGAATACAGGAATGAAGGCTGGGAGGATAAAAGGAGAAGAGAGGAAAGGAGAAGAGGGAGGCAGGAAGGAGAGGGAGGACCTGGAGAGAAGGGAGGACCAAGGGGGTGTGTAAGGAATAAGTGAGGGCTGAAAAAACAACTGAAAGTCATCTGCTAAACTTGGATAAATGATGGGATGGTTTTATTTTAAACCTCCCATTTTTCATAAAATGTGGCTATTTCTGGATAAAGAAATACATAAACCTCATCAGGTATGTTCCTCCTTTTCTTCTGCTTCTCATTCCTCAATCCCTCTGATCCACTTTGTACTAAAAAAACTAGACACACATTTTTCCCACTGGTTAATATTAAAACAAGTCCACAAAGTTATTAGCAAAGGCAGAAAATATTAACCTGTAACATAAACCAATAAAACCATACTAAAAGTCTTTGATTAAAGTTCTGCCGTGAACTGGACTTCCTGCTGGCTTCTCTAGTTCAGGGATCGCATTTAACTGGTTGGATCACTGCCTGTGGGTAAGTGTTTATATCACGATTGCTACCCTTAGTGTTTTCTAATTGATTAATCAAATCTTACCAGGATCTTTTCTTATGCAGATCATAGATTTTATAGAGAACTGCCAGCAGGGCTATTGTTGTCACAACAATCAGAAATGCCAGAAATCCTATAAGTGCTTTAGAATTATCTAGAAATGAAATAAAAAAAAAACACACACAACAATATATTAAGGGAGCTTGTTTTGTCAAATATGTTGCAAGATTCTTAAAATAATCATCTGTAAACTACTTACTTTTGGTAGAGTGCCATGGCATCACAGCTCATAGCAACTTCAAACTCTTGGGCTTAAGCTATTCATTTGCCTCAGCCTCCCAAGTAGCTGGGACTATAGGCACCAGCCACAACACCCAGCTATTTTTTGGCCCAGGCTGGGTTTGAACCTGCCAGCTGTGATGTGTATGGCTGGTGCCCTAGCCACCTGAGCTACAGGTGCTGAGCCAAAATAGAATACTCTTAAGTGAGATTTTCTAAGGAACTGTCCTGAATGACTATGAGTTAGCACTCTAATCCACAGACATTTATTGAGGTTATTTCTGCAAAAATATTAAATACAACAGACTTGCCTTAATAAACTTACTGATAAGTAAGTCAAGTCTTGAGACACATTGTGTGATCCAAGTACATACACTATCTTCAGGAACTTTATTAATATTTTAAAAAACTGAAAATGGCATAGAGGCATGACAGCATAGAATATGAGAAAAGGGCAGTCAGAGGTAAAGCCATTTCAAGAAGTTTTCAAAGGTAGAAAACAGAAGAAGCTACAAACTAAAAAGCATTCTGAAAAGGATAGATGCCAGTTAACTCAGACAACCAAGTCTCAAGTCTGAAGGTAACATATGTAGCAAAAGTGAACTGCAGGTCTATTTATAGAAAATAAAAACAAACAAATAAAAAAAGAAGCAAATAGTCCCTTAAACAAAAACTCTCAGAAAGAGATAGATGGTTATTCTCTGGAATAATTTTAAGTGGAAGAGGTAAGAGACTTGGCAGGTAATGCCAGGCTCGGCTTAGGGCAGGACTTAAATTAGGAAGACAAAGCAATAGTCTACAAAACCAACTCTTCACACTTTCTCCTATGCAAAGTAGGCAAATTGGTTAATTTCTGGATGATAGCAGAGAAGATACATCAACTATATCATAGGGAATATCCTTAGTCACTGAGATTTTCTAAGCACTATAGAACTTCTAATCACCTTTTCCTACTGTAACCATGATTAGGTTACCATAAGAAACAAACTCTTAAGGCAACCATCAACACCAAAGAGGGATGCCAAACTAATAAATCAATTTATAAGTTCTATAATTAATATTCTCTAAAAAAGACTACAGAAAAAAAATGGAACTGCAATGCCTTAACTCTATCCGTTTTGAGCAAGTGAACCAGACTTACTCCATTTTGTTAAGAGCTTACATCCCCCTCCCCTCTTTTGTAACCCCTTGAGCAAGCAGTGACCCTGTAAAAACAGGAAGTTTAGCGTAGGACTACAAAAGAAATCCTGTGACAGCTGAAAAAAATCTTGTGAAAACCACAATCCTATTACAAGTCTATCTGGTCTGTGTGCAGTTCTTAGCCACCTTCATCCCATAAAAGTCCCCTCCCCATAGCTCTAACTTTGCAGATGTTAGCTTCTGTAAAATTCTGCTTAAGCTAAGGCTTCACATCCCCTGCTTGAAGTGCCATATAAAAGCCTTGTACACCCACTTCAATGTAGTCAAGAGACTTTGTGGCATGAGCCTGGTTGACTGGCTGGCCCAATAAAGGATGCTTGCTTAGTTTAGACTCAGTATGCTGGCATTTCTCTATAATTCCACTCATGGTAGGTACAACATTTGGAAGCCCCAGCGACATTGCCAGCCAGAGGGTGGGCCTCCCTATGGGGTCCCCCAGAAAGGGCAAGAATTATAGGGGAGTCAACCCCTGAGACATTCCAAGGCCCTATAATTCCCTGAAATCCTCCTGAGGGCTTCCAAGGTACTCCTGCCAATTCCTCATCCAAATCAGGTCTTGTAGTCCACTCTGGAGAGATGTTATTTGCATCTGGTATTTTGTCTATGGTTAGAGGGTCCCCTGGAATGAGCCACAGAATAATCACTAGGATGACATTGAGTGACCCAGAGAATGGTTTTGCATGAGGAGGACAACAGGGGCCCAAGAAGGAGGTGTAAAAACTCCTGAGGGCTGCCCAGCAGAGACCCAAGACAGATGCATAAGTACTCCTGAGGCCTGCAGGCAGTGACCTAAGAAGGAGACAATAAGGACTTCTGAGTGTCAACCAAGAAGGAGACACAGGGCCTCCTGAGGGCTGCCTGGAAGCTGGTTAGGCCTGTCCCAGGGTTCTTAGAAATAACAGGATGCCGGTGAGAACCTTAGATTTGTTCATATGCTCGTTTCTTGTAGTTGCCATCTTTTTGGCTGTGATTGTTCTTGTTTATCCCAATAACATCTCTGGGTTTTGTGTGTCTTTTGAGTCATAGGAACTCAACCAAAAAAATCTTTGACACCTTTGCTATGTATGTTGAAGAATTTTGCAGCTGGTTTCTCAGATGACTATGGAATCTGGATCTCAAAGAGCAGACTCCAAGTCCTCTGTGGAGAGGAGTGGTTGAGTTTTAATATAGGGTGGCTGTCAACAGGTTCCCTGAACCCGGCCCTGGTGACCACAGTACACCAAGTGGCTGCTGGAAAGCCAGGTCATCTAGACCAATTCCCTTATATTGATTAATGATTAATCTTAGTCATAACCCACAGCCCCCTTCCCTGGTTACAAGTAACTGTTCCTGTATCCTCCTGGTGTGAGCTCCTGTGGGCTTACATGCTAGAGTCCATAGCTTAGCATTCCAGGCCCCTCAGGCAGATGAGTCTCTGCCCCCAAAATAGGACAGACCAGAAATTACTCTGTGCGTTGAATTTTAGAAAAAGAGTGATGTGAAATCAAATGTAAAAGATAAAAATGGATGTTAAAGGCACCTGTTGTCTAAAGATGTATATTACATTTCAGCCAGGACTTAATGTAGAAGAACACCTTCCCAAAGTTAATAAATATATTGACAAATGAATAAATGCAGTTTATTCTCTGAGACAAAATTATCAGATCCGTGCAATTTTGCCTCGGGGAAGGAATGAGGGCATGTACTCCCTACTCAAGGAGAAACATTTAGGCTGCTGTATTCAAGACCTTGCTAGGAAAGTATGACCTGAAAAAGATGGCCTGTTTATGCCTAGAGATAGGGTTCTAATTTCTAAATTCTATATCAGTGTTATATTCCATTAAATGTCTCCCATTTGTAAAGTGTAATAATTTGGTTGTTGAGATTGTTTAAGAAAATAAGTCTAAGTTTACTTAACTAAGGTTAAGTAAAACTCATAAAAAAAAATTCTGAAAAATTTACATGCAATCTAGTTGACTATGTATGGCTTTTAATATCTTTTGGCTTATAATCCTGTTTGAACAAATGTTTTAAGCTTTTAATATTTAAAAAAACTTCCAAAATCAAAATTCTGAATTTGATCTTTTTTGAAATATTAAGACCACTGAAAGTCTAGAAAAACAGATCAAACTTATTTAATATGTCAATATATATAAGAAATACTGTCAAATATAAAATAATAATTACCTCTCTATAAATATGTTTATATATGTGTATTCCAAGATTTTAGTCTGTCTTAATATATATTATCAGTAATAATTTTAATTCATCTCAGTAAGTATTTTTGTAAACTAACTGAGTCCAAAGTTTTCCTTTAAGAAAAACAGTAAAAAGGATTAGTGGATTCTCTTAAATTCAAATTTCTGATGATTTTAAAAATTAAATACCATCAGGCTACAAGTAAACGTCTAAAAACTTTAGTTAAAAAGCTGCCATGTTCATGAGTATTGCTAACCTAACTTCAAACTGAACAGAAATTAGTTGCATGAAACCAAGCTAATTTGTTAGGACTTTTATTTAAAATAGTGCCAATCCTTTCTATGTTCTATTTTCTAGAAGTCAAGAAAATCATTTTCTATCTTTTGAGCTACTTATAGCTTTCGGCAATGTATATACTTATGAGCAAAATTTGAAACATTAATTTTTTTCTATCTTTGATTTCTCTGGAATTTAAAAACATTTGTAAATATTATTAATTTCTAAGAATATAGTTATTTGCATAAATTCAATAGAATCTGTTTTGTTTTGTAAGATAAAATATAGAACACTGGTTACTTTATCAAGGCTTTGACTTGAATAATGTTTTTAGAAATTTTCTGACTACGTTAAGAAATTAAGGTTGACTTTATAACTCCAATAAAAATCTCATTGGAAAGACTGGTCAAGTACCTCACCAATAACATTTCCTGATCTGTGGTGAGTAAAGAACCTCACTTTCTGACATGTCCAAGAATCACAATTTGCTTGAGGGCCTCATGAAAAGAAGAATTTACCCAATACCTACAGGTATCTGATGGCTCATGAGAGGCTTTCAAGTCTAACCTGAGATTCTTTATAAAAAGTTAAAGTTCCACTAAAGCCAATTTTAAAGAAAAGCCTAGATAGCTAATAATTTTTCTTGCTGCACATTATGCAAATAATCAGACTCAGTATCCTGACTTAGTTCTGTTGTAATTTATTTTTTAGTAAAATGAGAAATCAGATAAAACAAAAATTCAACAGAAAAACTGTAGCCCACCTATATTAGAGTTCAGCCTTATCTACAATGCCAGCTCATAAAATGAAACATAACTTTAAATCAGTTCTGTAAGAGAACTAATGTTCTTATGTTCTCATTGTGTAAGCCTTAGCCTCAAAATCCAGAATTTATAAATTTTTATAAATGACTGTTAAATAATATCATTTTTCTTACCCTTAACTTTGTCCCTGTCAGTGTAGAAAAGCCAGAAAGTCACAACCATATGCAAGGTGACTGAGGTCATGCAGAAACCACTCAGTCAACTGCTGCTTGGTGTATGCCATGTAAAAAGATAAATGCCAAAGCTGGACCCAGGTTTCTATTAGAAATCCACCTCAGATGGCACATACCAGGAAAAAATTAGGAAGTCAACTTCACTAAAATCCATCTAGCTAACAGAAAGTGTAAATATCTTCTTGTGTTAGTAGACACATTCTCAAGATGGATAGAAGGTTTCCCCACCAACTTTTAAATGAAATCATTCCTAGTATCTCCAGAACCTTTTCTGGGTCCAGAAAAATATTCACTCCCAGGTTTGAGACACCTATCCTGACTCTAAGACTGATGGCAAGAAACCTGGAACTGCCTTCCAGCCTGGTAACTGAGTCTACATAAAGTCATTTCAGAAGGAAGGTCTAACCACACAGTGGAATGGCCCATTCACTGTCACCCTCACTACCCTGGCAGCAGTGAGAGTTGATGGTTTGTCAGCATAGATCCACCACAGGCAGGTGAAAAAGACCACAGAAGACAGCAGAATCCATTAGCTGGAAGTCCCGGGAGGAAACCCCTTCAAGCTAAGACTGTTAAAATCTTAATCTACTCCCTATATATATGTGTCCTCTTCTCCTTGACCCCTGTTTCTTCCCTCTGTTATTTTATGTTGCTTGACCAAAAGGAGAGGTCTTAGCTAATATAACGTAGGAGAAGAGTACTTTAGGTCTGGTTTTTTACAATGACCTATGCAAGTTATTAGACCCACATCACACAACCCATCACCAAAAATCCTGGTCATGTGAGCTGATGAACAGCTACTCCAACTATGTATAGCATGGATGTGGAATCACTCATCTTGAATCCCTATTACAGGGAAGTTCTGTTACCCTTAATAATACCAAGTATGTCACTGTAAAAAAGAACAGAGACTTGTCACAAGTACCTTGAAAGAGGTTGCTGAGCATGTCTGACACCTGGAACGTGTACCCCAATTTCAATGCAGGTGCAAAAGCCAAACAACCAAGTCTGGCAACAGAAACAGACTTGGAAACTCCAACTCCATAAGCATCAGCCTGAGAGGGCTCAGTTTTCAATTCAGTTAATCCACCACCCAAAACTCCCTCGTGAACAGTGGGCCACTAGTCCCACTGTGCAAGTCTTTTAATCCAGATCTCAGGAGCCCCATGCCCGATAAGAAACCACACCAGCAACTCCCCTTGCTTCCTACTTTACTAATCATGTTAGACAGTACGCATTATCTTTTAAATGTAACTCAAACTAAGTTAGCTTCTGAGTATGGGGGCCTACAACCCAAGCCTCCATATTATGTAAGGTTAGGTGAGCTAGCCCCCCACCCCACCAATAACTAACAACATCTTGTACCCAGCGAACCGCTTGCTTTAGGAGATGTAACTGGACAGGCAAGCTGTCTCTGAACCCCTGCCTAACAACTTTAATCATCAGCCTTGCTAGCCCTCTATTCCTCCTTGTCTTGGGATTACTAAAGGGCCTTGCATCCTCCACCGGTTCATCAATTTCCTAAAAACTCAATTGACCACAAACTCATAGTGATTGATGCCCACTATGATTCCATACCCTTAGATGAAGAGTCAAGAGTTTAACTCAGATGTCAAAGGTTTGATGTGGACATGAAACCAGAGGGGAATATAATGCCCTAACTCCATCCATTTTGAGCAAGTGAACCTGCAGCACTCCACTTTGTAACTACAGTAGTCCCTTGATCAAGCAGTGACCCTGAGAAAGCAGGACATTTAGCTGAGAGCTGCAAAAAAATCGTGTGACAGCTGAAAAAAATCTTGTAAAAAACCATAATCCTGTCACAAGTCTGTCTGGTTTGTCTGTGTGTAGTTCTTAGATTCCCCCCTTGCAAGTCCCCTCCCCATGGCTCTAACCTTGCAGATGTTAGCTTCTATAAAATTCTGCTTACACTAGGGGTTCCCATCCCTGTTTAAAGTGCCATATAAAAACCTTGCACCCCTGCTTCAACACAGTAAAGAGAGCTTGGGGCATGGGCCTGCTCTTGACTGGCCAGCCCAAAAGGGCCCTTGCTTAATTCGGACTCAGTGTGCTGGCATTTCTCTGTAATTCCACTCATGGCAGGTACAACAGAACAAAGAACTGAGGTATCTCAGGGTTCTGTAAGTCTCATGTCACAAAGGCCAGCATGATCCAGGAAAATGAATGAAAAAAAATCTAGCTAAGAATGATGAGAAAAGCCTACTATTTGCAGGGGGAAAAGATGGGAAGAGAGAGAGAAGCAGGATGGCATAACTAAGATTGGATTCAGGGGAATAAAAAAGAAATACTTCTTAAATTCTAGAATTGTTAACTTAGAATTTTATGCCAGGTCCTAAGTGCCAGAGTAGAATAAAGATATTTTTGTGCAATCAAAAATTAGAATATTTTATTCTTACACTAGAGGATATACATCAGTAAAATCTGAAAAACAAATACACGCCATCTAGATGCAACAAATCTAAACCAGAAGACTGACAATGGGAAATTTAAAGGTGACAGGTGAGAGTCCACATCAGAGGAAAAAGGAAAGACACCCTAGGACTTCAATTGAGAAAGCCATCAAAGTACAGGTGATGAGATGCTTTGCCACAGAAATCCAAAATACCCTTTTTAGTAGCTATACCCTAGCAATTCATAGTTCAAGTCCTTCCCTAGAATAAATACCACTATTTAAAAAGTATGTATATTATTTATCCATTATGAAAGTGATATTGGGAGCAGAAAGTTGATATAATGTTTTCTCTTTTATGAAAAAAGGATGCAAGCTAACTCTTCAGCTCTGTTGATCTGGAAATCTTACCGAAGTGGAAATTCGTGATGTTACGAATTAGCATCATCACTAATGATAAAGTGATCCTTGAGGGTTAAACTATGTCTGGAAAAGGAGTGCTATATATGAACAAGATTGGCAACTCCCAGCTTTGGGCTGCCCTGAGTGCAGTGCCACCTTGAAAGGGAGCATAGCCCTGTGGGCACATGCAGAAGCTATCCCTATGGAACCATTGTAGAGATACAGTTCCTCTTGGAAGGCAGCTCCCATAACTACACACGTATTCTCATTTTCTCCTGTCTCAGTTGTCTTTAGGAAGGTCAAAGAATAGTCCCTGCATTGCTGTGCCCATAGCCACAGGGATGCCCAGGGCCAAACTCCCTAGCTAGCAAGTTGTATTTCCAGGTCTGTGTCTTTCTAAGTGAAACAGTTCCAGGTCTGGCCTAATATGAATGTGAAATGTTGACTTGAGTCTATGACCACCAAGAATAGGCGATGCAGCTATAAATTATTAACATAATAGAAAAAATTTAGTGAAACTACTTTTGCCATACATATAAAAGAAAAAGCTAATATGGAAATAAAATAAAAAATATCTGGCAGAATATTTTTACCATTTAATATTCCAGGTTTTTATTTCACAAGTCTCTGTACAAAGAACTAAAACGTTACCCACCCCATAGTAAAGCAGTTTGCAAAATAAGCTGATTTTATGTCCTCCCTTCCCCCCCTTTTTTTTTAAATTGGGAAATAAAGCTTCAGTGATTGTGCACATGCATATGTGTGTAAGTAAGAGAGAAAAACCTAAAAAGGGTGAAGACAGTATCAGGAATAGTCTATGGTTGATAACAAAACACATAGAGGCTTAAATAATTTTATTTACAAAAGTTAACAAGTAGAGAAAACTTGAAATAGTTTACCACATCTTCTTCCTCCATAGA
>NW_003852450.1:10437316-10443106 GCF_000181295.1 Otolemur garnettii
AGAGAAAGAAATCCATATATATACTGCTTTTCCTAGGGTTACTAATGCTTCCTATTGTTCTACGCCCATGGAGAAAGACAACATAGTAACTATTTTAAGTTTTCTCTACTTGTTAACTTTGGTAAATAAAAGTATATATACACATGTATACATGAAGCAAAATACATATAAAAAAGTAAACAAAACTTTTGTAAATAAAATTTTATATACACATGTATATATGAAAGAAATTACACAGAGCATTGAAAGAGAAATGGTTGAAAGTGGTTGTTTGTGGTGAACAAAACAGTGGGTAGGGAAGGTCATATACAGATACTATTTTCATTTTTATATTAAAATTTAAGGCAATTTTAAAAATGTGTACCTTTAATTACAATACATTTAACTAATAATGATAATTTAAGGAACCCTATTATTATTAGGGAGTGCTTATCTTAGCTGTAATGAGGTAAATCAAGACAGAGTTCTATCCACAGCCCACTTCCACCAAGCAAATGGTTGAGGGACAGAGTAAGATAAAGTAGGTACCAATCTCTATAACGCCACACAAAAGAAAGTTACTGACATGAAGAAATACTGTAATCGGAATCATAACTTAATAGTCTGTATGGATAAATCCTCTTACAAGTTCAACAATCCTTTAATAACTGAATCTTTTAATTTGGTTTTAAGGTATTGCATTTTTCATGATATTCATCTAGATATAGGACTTAAAATATTATGCTTATAAAAATATACAGTTTAAACATCTGAGAATTAAATGTGACTATGAATGTAAAATAATACAGTTTTTTAGGCACCAATATGTATCTTAATCTCTATATAATAAATAGCCTAGTAATGACTTACAAGATGTTGACTGATTTCGAATGACTGGCTCTCCATCAAAATTCCCATTGTTAAAATAGACCTGAATTTCAGTAATAAAAAAGAAAATAATTTAGTTTTGCAATGCAAGGTTATATATCATAATGTAAAACACATTGTTTATTATACAATGCTATTTATTTTCATTAAAAATATTCTGATTTGCTTTAAAGTTAAAACATTAAGGTAACATCAGTATGTTATCAAATATTTTTAAAAGCTATCAAAAGATATAATAAAATGTTAGCTCACTTAGCAAAATAATAATAGTTATAATCAGCAGTAACCTATGAAACTGGATGAAGAAATAAAATCCCATACATCAAAATATTCATAAAGTTAAAATTTTCTATTGATAAGGTAATATGTTCACATCTTATTTAAAAAGGAAATTTCACTAATGTGGTTTATAAGAGTTATGTATGAAATTCACATAAAATTTTAAAGGGCAAATGGACACAGAGTAGTATAAATACCTATGTCTCATTGTAACTAATATGAATAAATAAACCAGCCCTTATCTTCTACTCTCCCTCTCTCTCTCTTCTCCTCTCTCTTCTCCTCTCTCTACTCCTCTCTCCTCTCCTCTCTTTCTCTTTTCTCTCCCCTTTCTCTTCTCTTTTTCTCTCCTCCTTGGTGCAGCTCTGCAGCCTCCCTCCCCCACCAATAAAGAGGTTTTGTACAAAAAAAAAAATAAATAAATAAATAAACCAGAAACAATTTAAACATACAGGGAAATTGAAAGAAGAAAAAAAGCGATGAGAATCTTTGACAAAAAAAATCAAATTAAGTAAAAATAGAATAATTAGTATAATAAAACAAGAGTGATAGATATGATAATTATGACAACTATGTTTTCCAACTTTTACCCTATGGAGTATATATAACTGCCCAATATTCACAGACTATTCATAAGCATTTATCATATATTCAATTATAAAAAAAAATCCATCAATCCTAAAAGACCGAAATTATAAAAACCAATTACCTTTTATGAATTACTAACTAGTAGCAATAAGAAATTCAAGCACCTGAAACTTAGAAACATTTTCCTAAATAACAGATAAATTAAAAACTCTTCCAAATATCAATAGTACACTCATTAAGAACTATAAATAATAAGAGCATATTACTTTATGAATCATTCATTAAATTGGATGTGCAGGAATTCAGAAATTAGGAATAAGGAGTATAGACATGGGATACAGTCAAATTTTACCAAAGGACAATTCCTAGCCTTTTTCTTTTTTTTAATTAATAAAAAATTTTAAGACAAAAAAATCATAGGGAGGGCGGAATACTTCACGCCCAAAGCTACCAGAAAAACATCAAAATAAACTTATGAAAAAAAAAAAGTTTAAAAAAAGATAATAATAAATCGACTTATTAATTTATTAACCAGAGACCACAATGTGAAAAAGCTGAAAAGATTACTCTCTCAGAAAGGTATAAATGAGGTCATAGGGACAGAATTAAACATAAAATGAAGTAATGGAAAGTGTAGTGAAGAAAACAAGGCAGCCTTTGCAGAGTGGGTGGGAGAATGGGTGACGGAACAATTACCTTCTGGTTTAAATTTTAAGATTGTATTTTAATACAATGTCCACGTTTTCTTTTTTCTTTTTTCAAAATAACTGTGAATATGTGAAGAGTGGGAGAAAAGTATTCTAGGAAGAGAGACAAGCCTAGGGTGAGGGGCCTACAGAGAGCAAAACCTCAGTGTATTTGTGAGCCTGGGAAGAAACCAGTATGCCTGGTACTTCATGGGTGGTGGGAAGTAGTGGGAATAAAGTATAATGTACAATTCGGCAATAAGAAAAAGTGCTTTTACACGGGCATCTCTTTACGGTGCTGACCATATTATTTTGAAAAAAAAAATTAAAATGGCACACTCACTGGAAAAGGAATAAAATACCTGAAAAGACTTAATCCTATTGAGAGAAAATGCAAACGATTCTCTAAGAATCCTTCTGCATAAAAGAGATCAAAGCAAAAGTTGCAGGGAACACAGTATTCCTATACTATTTAAAGTTATAGAACACAGAAAAACAGGAAAATACAGCCAATGTGTTTTATCAGGTCAACATAACTTTAATACCAAAATGTTGTAAGAATGGTGGTTGGGGACCACCCATGATTGATGTCACTCATGACTAGCCAACACCACCTCCACCCACTTATTGAATGATCTCATTTGTGAATACCTATTTAGAAAGACTTAATAAAATATTAGGGTATGGATTTCAATACTACTTTAAAAGAATAATGCACTATGACTGAGTTGGAATTTTTTTCTTGAATGTGAAAATGGTTTGGCATTCAAAAACCTGTCACTATCATTTATCATATCAACAAATCACATCATGGCATCATGACTGTGGCAAGAACTTCTAGTACAAAGTTTTAAAAAGTTTGACAAAATCCCACCTATGTTTTTTTTGTTATAAAACAAAACCAAAAAAGCTTATAAGTATAAAAACACTTCAGTTGTAAAAGAATACGAAGACAATTGTCAGCGTCGTATTAATAACAGTTAACTATGAAAGTTTTCATCGAACAGGAAAAAAGTGTCATTTGTCTGTATAAGAATAAAAAGAGGGGTTGCAGATGAACTAAAGTCTTGTGAAGAAAATTGAAAGGCAAACTATAAACTGAAAAAAATCATTAGCATATGGCAAAGAGCTTATTAGTAGTATCCAAAGATTTCCTTATGAAATTGGACAGAGGAAAGAATAAACACAAAAACAACAAAGTTTATGTGCCTTTAACAGTCAAGAAAGACAGCCCATTAAGACACAAAGAGATACTAATTCAAGATTTCACCCTCTACATATCAAAGAAAAAGAAAAGCGTGTTCAGTGTTGGTGAGTCTCTTAATACGCAGTCATTTTATACACTGGTGCAAGAAGGTAATTTGGTAACATTTATGGAAAAAGAAAGGTGGTATTCACGTGTATTCAAAAAATGTTAAAACGCATTTAAATTCCTTTGACCTAATAAAGTATAGGAATTTATCAAACATAAATGATTAAAGAAATATTAAAAGAGTTTGCTATTTACCAGTAAGTGTGTTTACTGGATGTTGTTTACATTAGAGACCAACATAGTATATTTGGCAGAATGTGGTAAAGCCATATGATAGAATATTATGCAACCATTAAAAACTATGTGATAGTAAAGTTTTCACATGGGAAGATGTGCTTGATATAGAAAAATACAGTTTACCAAACTTTGTATTCAGAATGTTGATAATATGTTTGTTAAATGCAGATGAATGTGGAATTACATGTTACGAAAGTATCTATATAAAATATGATCAGTAGACAGTGAGATTACAAGTATTTTTAATTTTCTATGCTCAGGAATATGTTCTATTATTTATTTCCTGTACTTTCTCACTTTGAGGTACCTGTAAAGTTTTTACAACTGAAAAGTTCACATTAGTAATGATAAAAAGCTACAGTAAAGAAAAGATTTGGCAAAGTATTAATCTACTGGGGACAAAATGTTGCGCTCCTTGATGTGGGAATAATAATTGAGGTATAATTAAATCACATTGAAGTTTCAAACCATTCCAATGAACATGTGCTAGTATTTTTAGCTCTAGAGATAAAATTTTTGCAATCAAAATGACTACGGTCAACAATAAGATATGGCATACTTTAAAATTGGGGGGGGCTTTTATAATTGAATTTCATTACACATCAGAATTTCTCGAGTTCATATGACCACTGGTCTTCATGCTATTCAAGTACTAGATATGAATCATTATAATGTAGACAGGTGCTATAATGCTATAGAGAGCAGAACCTTACCTTAAATGTATAGTTTGTAGAATATTGAAGATTTTCTACATGGAAATAGCAGGTTTTGTTGGTCTTAGGAAATGAAGCATCACCAAGTATCACTTCCAAATGGTAACGTGCTTCCGGACCATTCAGGTCACGGGGAGGTTTACACTGGATAAGCATACTATTATCTGAAGTCCGTTTGATCATTATGTTCTGGACTTCACTTGGCTCTATCAAAAAGAACAAAGATTTGTTATTTTAGTTATTTAATAAATGCATATCAATATTATTTGATGAGCCAGTGTACAGGATAAAGTATTCTAACTGTTAGTTTGCAGGTTACAGGTAAAGCATAATAGGATAGTACATAAACAAAAACGCTATATGGAAACATCTGGAAAAAAATCACCTATTCATTTAGTATTGGGAGGTAAGTTGTGCTTGAATCTCAGGTAGTCCCTGAAGGGGAGGTACAGAGAATAGAGAATAGAGAAAAGGACCGCAGCAAGGCAGGGGGGACCTGATAGGGCGGGAGGAGGAGAGAGAAGATGACGCTGATGGCAACCCCCGAGGCCTGCCGCACAGTCCCGGCCCTGCTTCCCGGAAGTCTTCCATCATCCTGGTGAGCATCCTCAGGATTCTTCAGGAACGAATTGTCATTTTCTGTGGTGTCACAGAAAGTCAGGAAAATAGCAAAAACCTAGAGCTCTAGGCCCTGGACTGTTTACATCAGAGCCTAAATGCTCTGAGGACAGACGACATTTCTTACGAGCTGCGCGCTCACTAGGGGCCCTGCAGCCCCAATACGGGGAACATTTTTTCTTCTCTGCCCTTGACGGAGGTTAGCATTTACCCCAGAGTGTTATCTGGCTTGGGGCCTGGAAACTTAGGAGTCATACATGTGATAAGAGCAAACGCCATTGAAAAGGAACCTCAGCTCACAATGTGACATAAAATAGTTGGTACTTCAGTATAACAAAGAAAATGCTAACAAAATATTGTATTTTATGAACTATTTTATTACGTGAACAGAGGTTAGTAGGTTAACGCGTTGTGGGACATTATTGGGTGTCTGATTGCGAGTAGTATTTCTAGATAGCAAAGACAGTAACAATGCATTTTTTTTTTTTTT
>NW_003852450.1:10443264-10452332 GCF_000181295.1 Otolemur garnettii
GGTGCAGTTTGGCTGGACCAGGTTCGAACCCACCAAACTCAGTATATGGGGCTGGCGCCCTACTCCCTGAGCCACAGGTGCCGCCCAACAATGCATTTTTTATCTAGGTCAGTTAGGAACCTAATTTTCCAAAATCTTAGAAATTGGACCAGTTAATGTGCCCTTTTGCTTCATGCCTTACAACCCTACAGCTATATCTGAAGAATACAGACCAGCCAGGATTGCAGTTTTTAAGTTGTTTTATTTTAAATGACTATATTTTCTAGATGCTTACAAATGTGCCCGGTTCATATGCTTCTCAAATGAAACATAAAGATAGATGTATTTTAGGCTAAAATGTTCATATTTTGCCTATTTCCCCTTGTGAAAGGAAGCCTTGGAGCACAGAACTTACGTGATGCATTTGTTTTAAATTCACACGTGCTAGCCGGTCCGTGACGCCTCACTTTCCCTTCGTTGTAGGCCAGTAATGACACAGAATAGTCTGTGAAAGGTTTCAAATTTTCCAAATCATATCTGTCCCCATTCGTATTCGGATCGAAGCACTTTTCCTTGTTTTTTTCTTAGGAAAAAAGTGAAAAAATTTAGTAAGTCATTCAGAGTCCGGATTACCTACGTAATTTGGTCTCTACAGAGTATCATGCCAAGCAGACTCATAACTAATGAGTGATTGAGGAATGAGTGTGTCTTTCACACTGAGAAGTGCACACAATTATGAGCAAATGCTATTGTACAAACTCAATTATTATCAATAAACGTTCAAGTACTTTGGCTTCCTATCATGAATGTGGCACAAGTGTCTGAACTTGTGAAGATGATTTCTTTTCTTTCTGATATAACTCAGCCTCCACCAGATACTGTAAAAGTCTTAACTTGTGGTGTTTCAGAATGATGATTTTTCGGGAACTTTTTCTGAATCTGAGCTATTCCCTGGAAGGTGAGTGAAACTGAATCGGCGTAAGGGAGAAGAGAAAACCTTACACATAAAGGAGAGTTTTAAGTTTAGAGACAAATCTGATGAAGGCAGCAGATTCTGGCTAAGAGGCAGGACCTTGTTTAAATGTGTTTTATTTAACATTAGGTGAGAAAAATTCACATTTGTTAAGTGAAAAAAAGATCCCTGACCTACTGACTATTTAGGTGTCACCAAGTGACATCAAGGAAGACAGGTTAAAGGTGGATTACAGCAGCAGCAGGTTACCAGAGCACAGTTAGGGTGATAATAATAATACCAATGATGATTTTAAAAATGAATAACTCACTCCATGTGTCAAGCACTGTTTCAAGGGGTATGCATGAATTAGTTAATTTAGGCACTGCTTTAACTGTAAATTGGCATTCTTGGAATTACCTGATTTTACAGATGGGAAAACTGAGCTTCAGAGAGCAACCTGTGCATGACCTCCCAGGAAATGAAGAAGGAAACCAGGGTGGAATCCAGGCAGTAACGTTGTAGAGTCCACAGTCTAGTTTTCCCCACAGCACTATGTGGTGTGGAAGAGGGAGCAAGGACCCGCAGTGGGGCCACACTTTGTCTTCCACTTGGTCCCCTCTCTTCTGGGACAGCGAGACATACCTAAGGGCTTGCAGGAGCTCAGTAGGGAAAGCTGTAACACCCGCTCATCTCTCGTCTGATCTCTATAAAGTGGAGATCTCTACATCGCCTTGGAATTCTAAACAATACGTGAGATCAAGTGGCCGTTCCAGGCTCATTGAAATTGTCTATTTATCACAAATCCTGTGCTGGGTGAATTGATTTATACTTGCTAGTTCAGTTCTGCGGGACCTCCAGTGACAATTGTCTTTAAGGGCAGGAAAGGAAGAGAAGGGCAGCGGCCTCCTCTGAGTAAGGCTTCTGCCAGCTCCTTATGAGTCTGACTTCTAGGACAATGCCCACGTTGTGACCGGGACAAAATCCAAGTGTCAGATGTTCCTCTCCAGCTCCACCTGGCTTGCATTCAGTGACCTGATTTTGTATGTTTGCATATGAAATCTCATAACCATTCTGCATCAAAACAAATGACATTTTGTGTAGTTCTATGAAGCTTTTATTTTAGCCAATCCGACAGAAGTAAATTGTCAATTTTATTTTTGAACAATGCATTGTTCAAAAGATATTGTTGTTCAGGGATTTTTTTTTGTAAGCCATAATTCGTTAACGTTTTTCGCGCTTAGAAAAGTGGTTTGGAATGCTCATTTACAAATTGCGAATGAGTTCAAGCTTTAGTTAAAAAGCCAAAATGTAGGGTGGACATAAAGTCTGTGCGCAATTGAAACCAGTAAACTATCATTTTAATTTAGGTCCACCCTGTACACGAACATTCTTTCCACCGCCACATGTTCAAACATTTTTTTTTTTCCCGAAGACTCTGACATCAGAGCACAAGTTGTGTGGGACAAATTATAAACCTATTGGACTGGATGCTTGAATGGTTTTCCCTCAGGTCAACCGGGACATGTGTTCAGGTCACGTGTGTGGCACTGGGAAGGCCTGAAGAGATTCTCACTGGCATCTCCACTTGTCACCTCTTGTGTTTTAGAAAATACCTCAGGAAATCCATTAACCATGTCCTGCTTTAGACAGCTCTAAAACGCATTCAAATACTATCAACTTGTTTATCCCAAAATGGTTTTGTATTGCAAATGATAATAATAATAAAGGTAGTTTTTCCCTCTAAAAATGCATGACACAAAATAATTCCAAACAATATCATGGTCTCGAAGGATGCACACTGGTTTTGATAACTTTTGAAAGATAGTCCTCTGAATGCATCATTGACCCAATGATGAACTCAGTAATCCCTACTTATCGAGAAAGCTTCCTTGTCACTTGGCATTATTAAGTTAATGACACAAAACTGCAGTTCCTTGAGATATGCTAAAAACATAGAAAAAACAGGAGCAGAAAAGAGAATAGTTCAAGCTGGTGAACATTTTACAAAATAGTCTGTTGACTTCAGTTGTATCATATGAACTATGAAGATCTGTATGTACTTCTCTGAGAGTTATTACTAAAATATATAATAAAATTCTTAAACAACATATTTTAAAAATACTTGATAAACCAAGGCTATTAAATAAATGCTGATTACTTTCTTTACTTCTTTTAATTGCTGGCTTTCAGAGACCCTAAGATATTTAGATGATACAATAACAAAATGGAATTTAATATCTGATTAAAAAGTAATATGAAATGCAAGTGTCACAGACTTTTTGTGGATTTTAATAGTGAGTTAATGTGAAATAAGAAGGGTACTTCAAGGGGCAGTGCCTGTGACTCAAGGAGTAGGGCGTATACCCAATATACCGGAGGTGGTGGGTTCAAACCCAACCCCGGCCAAAAATGGCAAAAAAAAAAAAGAAGTGTACTTAAAATGATTGCTCTAACAATCCTATTACTCCATCAACTCTCCTTGAACTAAAATAGGGGAAAATTGAATTATGATACATGTTTGAGATGAATAGACACCAAAGCCAGAACACATTTCTGTGTAGGGGAGAGCTGGCTCCACGGAGCACATGAAACAGAGTCAGCACTTGATCTGGAGCTGGAATCAGTCACTAATGGGCAATTTTGTAGAAAAAGACTCCAGCCTTGCCTTCTCCCTGCCGCCAATCCCACTCCAGCGTTATAACTGCACAGCTACTAACTGTGTGTAACAAATAAAAAGGAGCCTTACTAGTTACAAACAAAACTCATCAGACTGCTAACAAGTAACTAATTATACCTTAATTATGCAATCACAGTCCAAATACAGGTTCATTTAAAAACTGACCAAGGATCAGTAACCATACCTGATCACCACCATAGAAACTGGCATAAAAAGCGCTCTGCAGTGGAGAGGGTGTGGAAACTGAGGAGATAGTGAGTGGAAGATTCAGAAGACCAAGCAATGTGTTCTACAGCAGCCCGGCACAGAGACTTTGTAGAAGCATGCGATGAGGTGGAGAGGATCGAATCCTCCTCCTGTTTTATCTTCCTAAGATTTCCATTTTCCTTTCTTGGACATTTAACTTTGAAAATTACCATAACCTCAAGTAGATTACATATGTATTTCTTCAAATATATTGTATATATTGTAGCATTTGAATCCTCTTCTGCTAAGTTGAAAACATGTGTATTTAACTTTGCTTTTGTAGTTTGATTATTTAGACTCAAACAACTAGAGAAAGCAATTTGAGCAGAATTTAAAATAGCATGCTGAAGCAAATAGTTGTTTGCTTTTCAATTTTTGAAGTTGATGGGTGACTCCTTCCCACCCTTTCTAGCAATGGACTTCTTTGGAATGCTCAGTTTATTCCTGCTGTAACCTGTGAGTGGAGACTCAGAGAGAGGGCTACCCAGCTGCTGAGGCTACTGTAAGCTTTCCACGGATGTTCACCATTTTCTACAAAGGTTTCAGATACTTTACGTTGTCCGAGAGATGTCTGTTCTCTTAACCAGCCTCTCATGTGATGGTCTCATGGCTGAACTAGTCACAGCAGGTTTTGACTGCACTTTCTTTTGCAGGAGTCAAATTTCTAAACTATGTTTCAAGATTGCCCCAAACTGGCCTCAGTGGCTAACCGAGTCCACATTCATTTTTATTCCCCCAATATTTCATGTGTATTCACTGGAACAAGTTTTGCAAAATCTTTGCTTGTTTGTGTGTTTAGCAAGACAAATCACTCCTATATATTTGCAAGATATAAAGGAGTATTATCTTCTAGGGAATTTCTTTCTCGAGGCTTTGGCGTACAAAGATGGAAGCGAAGATCAAGAAAGATGAAGCAAATACTGGGAATGTTCTGAATTTTAGTCCTTTCCCAGCTGGAAAGCCCTCAGGGAATGAAAGCAGTTCTAATATCAAGGCATAAGTTATGCACAGTCTCTGTGTGGAGCTCAAGGGCTCAATGCCTCAATCCACATTTCTAGTACTTTCAGATTCTTGATTATCTATTTCCTGATATGAAATTAAATGCTGTACAAATTACCTGACTTGTTCTGATAACAGAGAATAAAACCATCAAATTTATTTTGAAGGGGACTCCAGGATATGTGGACGCTCTCTGCATTTATATTCTGACAGGCAAAATTCAGAGGCTTTTCTGGAACTGTGAAAAGAATAAGAATACGGAATATGAAAAATAAGGCTTGGAGAAAACATTCTTCATATTATAAGCATGTATTACAAACAGTTATATTTTGATCAATTATGAATGAATAGTGACATTGAAAGAAAGACATCTGGGCGTATTTAATTTGTTTTAGAGTAAATTATTTTAACAAAGTAAATGTCACTCCACTGTGACACTCTGGCACCTAAACTTTCCCCTGACTTAAAGATGCCTAAGAATCCCCTCTTCTTCTTATTTTTGCTATTTTCCAGATATCTTGGGATTTGTGGATTATGCTGTGTGGAAAATCTGGCATTTGTAGGACTGATAAACGTAAACCATCATTATCTGAATAGCACCGTCATAGTTTCCAGTAACTCGATGTAAGAACCCAGAAGAATGTGATAAATATTTAAATGCAACACATGACATATGAGCTATAAATTACATTAAATGTAACTTGATTAATTTACATTTGCCACATGTATACATCCGTTTTAGGACCACCACATTCAAGATACAGAAAATGTCTACAACCTCAAAAAGTGCTTCTGTGCCACTTCCCGGACACCTCAGCCCCCTGGTCCAACTCACGCATGCGCTGAGCTGCTTTCTATTAATATAGATCAAATTCATCTAGCATGTAACTAAGATGAAACAATAAGTATTTCTACATCTAACGTTTTGCATTCAGCATAATATCTGAAGATTCATTACAGTGGTGCCTGTGTTAGTAATTCATTTTTTAGTCATCAGTAGTCGTTGTAAAGGAATAAGATACATTTTATCTGTGATTCAACGTTTAACGGACATTGGGTTATTTCTGGGTTTGGGGCTACTCTGAATGAATCTGCTTCATCTTCATACAGACCTATTCTTTCCCCTTTGGTGAATATCTAGGGTGAAATAGCTGGGCCATTACTTTACATCTTCCTGATAGTATTATCAGTCTTTTTACATTTAGCCATTTTGTAGCTGTGTAATATCCTAACAATCTTGTTTTAATTGGCATGTCTCAGATAACCAATTATGCTAAGCATCTTTTATGGGCTTATTAGCTATTCGCCCATCTTCTCTTGTGAAGTATATGCATGTATTAAACATGTGTGTTCATTTTTAATGGAGTTATTTGATGCCTTACTTTGTAACTGAATGAGCTCTCTAAATATTCTGGGAAAACTTTCCATGTTAAAAAAGTTAACTGTGATATATTTTTACAATATATGGTGTGATCTTTTATTCTTTTAATGGCTTCATTCAAAGAACAGGAATGGTCAATTTTGATGAAATCCAATTTATCAAAATTATTTATTTTGGGATTCTTGCTTTTTGTGCCCTAAGAAATCTTTGCTTCCAGTTTACGGATATTTTCCTCTGTCTTTGTTTGACATTTTTATAATTTTAGCTTTAATATTAAGGTCTAGAGTCTATTTCTTTATCTCTTTTAATTTATTTCCGTGTATGTTGAGAGGCGAGGGCCGATGTCCATTTTTTTCTACAGGGATACCAGAATTATTTCAGAAAGACTATTCTTTCTCCCGCTGAAGTACCTTTGTGCTTTTACCAAATGTAAAAAGTAGCTCTCTGGGGTTTCTATTTTGTTATATGGATTTATAAAGACTATATAATTTTAGTGTTGACTATCCGCACTATGTGAAACATTTCTAGCTGTGTTGAGGACATAGTTTTATTTGCTCTTCTTGAAGCTTTATGTTATTGTGGAAAATTATGGAGACATGGATTTAAGCAGCCCCCTTAGTCCTCAGCTATTCATATTTTTATGTGAAATTTAGACTCACTTCCATATATTTTATCAAAAATCCTGCAGTATTATAATTACCAAACAAGTTCAACAGTGTGACAGACTACAAGATCAATACAAAAAACATCAATTCTATTTCTATGCACCAGCCATGAGCAATCTGAAAATGAAATTAAGAAAGCAACACCATTGTAAGCAAGAAGACATTTAAACTAACAGTAAGTTTAACAAAAAAGGTACAAAACTTATGTGCTGAAAACTATAAAACATTTTGGAAATACATTGAAGAAGATTAATGGAAAGACACCTGATATTCATGAAGATGAACACTGTTAAGATGGTGATATTCTCCAAATCGATTTATAGATACAATGCAATCCCTGTAAAAATCCAAGCTGACTTCTCTGTAGAAAGTAATCTATAGATCCTAAAATTCCTATGGAATTCCAAGAGCCCTCAGACATTCTTTTTTTTTTTTTATTGTTGGGATTCATTTAGTGTACAAGAAACTAGGTTACACTGATTGCCTTTGTTAGGTAAAGTCCCTCTTACAATTGTGTCTTGTCCCCAAGAGGTGTGTCACACACCGAGACCCCACCCCATCCCTCCTTCCCTCTCTCTGCTCTTCCTTTCCCCCAACCCCCACTGTGTACTAGGTTATAATTGTCCTCATATCAAAATTGAATACATAGGATTCATGCTCCATTCTTGTGATGCTTTACTAAAAATAATGTGTTCCACTTCCATCCAGGTTAATACAAAGGATGTAAAGTCTCCATTGGAGAGAAAGGAACACTTTTACACTGCTAGTGGGACTGCAAACTAATACTACCTTTTTGGAAGGAAGTATGGAGAACCCTCAATAAACTCAAGCAAGGCCTCCCATTTGATCCTGCAATCCCATTACTGGGAAAAAAAAAAAAAACCTTTTATCATAAGGACGCTTGCACTAGACTGTTTATTGCAGCTCAATTTACAGTAACCCTCAAATATTCTAAACAATCCTGAAAAAAAAATAAATACAAAACCTAAAGTTGCTGAGGGACTCACAAATTTGCAAGGCCAGACATACAACTGAGGGAAATGAAAATGCGTACACGAAACCTTGCATGCGAATGTTCACAACAGCATTATTCACAATAACTAAAAAGTGACAACAAACTAAATGTCACTCAACTTACGAAGGTACAAACAAAATAAGGTATATCCATGCAAGGAAATATTATTCAGCAATATAAAAGGAAGAATTGATACAGATTACAATAGAGATACACCTTGAAAAAAGTATGCTAAGTGAAAGAAGCCAGTAGTGAAAGATCACGTATTGTATGGTTCTATTTGTAGGAAATGTCCAGAGAAGGCAAATCCATTTAGACAGAAAGTAAACTGGTAGTTGCCTGCTGAGAAATGGGGGGCTAGAGGGAAAATGGGGGGTAACTGTTAACAGATGCATAATTTCTTTTGGGTGTGATGAAACTGTTCTAACATTGATTCTGGCAACGGCTGCGCAACTCTAAAAATATTAAAAATCACTGAAGTGTACATTGTAAAGCGTATGTGGTGGGATATGTGAATTAAAGGTTAAGGCTTAAAAAAAAATGTGGCTCTTTTTGCAGCGATTGTACAAAAAATCCCTCTTCTTTCTCATGTGAAATAAGTAAAATGGTAAAAGTGCTCTTTTCTGAGGCTGGAGATGACTGAATTACTGGGATAAACCTTAATAACATATTATTTTAAATCCATTTGGCTAATATTCCATTTCCCATTTAGTTTCTATGTTCATAAATGAGACACGCCGATAGCTGCCTGAGCTTTGACCAAGTTTTGTATCCACATTATAGACGTAGTAATGCTAATCCTACACCACACCCCAACAATAGTCAAAATGAGCTGATAAGTGTCCCTGTCCTCCTTCCCATAGAATAGCCTGATAAAATGAGAATCATCTGTTGTTCGACTATTTGCGTAACTTTGAAAAACTACCTTCTCATCATGGTTTTGTACGGGTGTGTTAAGAGAGCAAACAGTATGTGTGACATGGTATAAAAATATGTGAGGATAATTTTAATTCCACATCTCTAATTCTTCCCAGACAAATACACATAATGCATTGGTTTAGACAATTTACCATTTTACCTAACCTTCTAAATTGCACACAAAGTTGTTTTATAATTTTTAGAACTTATCTTACTCTTTAGTTTTCTTTTTC
>NW_003852450.1:10452982-10455019 GCF_000181295.1 Otolemur garnettii
TCAATGAAATTCACATAAACAGGAGGAAGGAAAAGGGGGAGGGGGAATTCACACCCAAAAGTTGCATCGCAGGGGTATATCACACACCTTCCAAGTGAAGGACAGACAACTTTGACTTAAACTACCCGAAAGCACTCTTCCTTCTTCTTCTTTCCCCCCTCTCCTCTGCCATCTTTTCTTGCTGTGATATGTAGAATTTTGCTATACTGCTTATAGGCAACACTATCTGTTTTTCCTTTTTTCCAGTGGTTAATTCATAAATCATCCTACATGTAATTAATATTCTTTTAACATTTTTTCATGACTTTTGTCCATCTTCCCATCCATATGTAGATTTACCACCCTGCTTCTTTGCTCACTGTCCTTCTATTACGGGCAGGATCTAATAGAGGAGAGGGAGGTGAGAGACTGTGCCAAAAAGGAAGGATGCCACAGGAAGAAAGGGGAAATAAGTGAACAAAACATTTTACCCATTTCAGTTTTATTTCCAACACAACCTCACAACAGCCTGTAGTTTGGAAAAAAAAAATGTTTGGGCCCAGTGTAATTTTTTTTTTTAATTCAACTTCAAAAATTAATAGAAATTTATTTTCTGAAATTCTCTTTCTAACTTTATACCATCATTTCCTCTGATCCTCAAAGAATTATTACATAACAACATACAGGGAAAGTAATTTTACATATAAATGTAAGAAATATACTCACTTCCAACATCTGTTCGAATAGTTTTCTGTGCATCTGTATACGTTTTCTGATTATAAAATACTTCTGCAGAACAACGATAATCTTGTTCAGGTTGAAGATCTGATATTGTTATTTCTTTTTCTTTATATGTCTCATTACCTGAAAAAAATAAGAATTCCATATGAGTATATTAGCACAATGTTATACATGTAACTTTCTTTTCTGACTTCATATGTATAATAACTATAATAACTAGTAGATTAAAAATCCACAGAAATGATAAAAACAAGAAGTCAAAGTTTCCAAAAATGATTCTTCTGGGCTCAACTTTTACAAAAATACACATTGAGTACCCATTGTCTAAAATGTGCAGGACTGGAAGTGTTTTGGATTTCAGATGTTTTCCTATTTTAGAATATTTTCATAGGCACAATGAGATGTCATGGAGCTGAGATACAAGTCCAAACACAGAATTCACTTGTGTTTCACACACCCCGTTCCATACATAGCCTGAGGTAATTCTACAACATCTTCCTCTCGGGGACACTGAATCAACTAGGCATCCTGTGCCTGCATTTTCACTGTAACCTGTCACAGGAGGTCAGCTTTAAAATTTTCCACTTGTGACGTCATGTGAATACTCAAAAAGTTTTGGATTTTGGAACATTTCAAATTTTAGATTTTCAGATTAGGAATTCTCAGCCTATATACAGAAAGTAGAACTTAATTTGAGAATGTCCCTACCTTAACTGATTCAATGAGGCATTAGTGCATTGTTGTCTGTTGAGAAACTGAGGTTGCACCACAGCTTTGCCTCATAGATTTTCTAGACAGATCATGTTTTGATCATCTGTCTCTTATTTTTGCTTATGCTTTCCTCATACTTCTTGGATCATAGGCTACGATGATTACATGATGATTACAACCATTGCCATATGCCATTCTGGGTGTGGGTACACATGTGCACGCATCTCTACTTGTTTGTTGTGCCAAATATGACCTGGCAGATGACCAAGGGGATGGGAAAATCCATCTCATTAAATTCAAATACACTTAAAAGGAAATTCGATCTCAATATTGGTCACCTTAATTTGAACCCAATCTTATTCCTAGAAGCACTTACTGTTCTTTTTCTGCCTTCATATTATCTAAGTGTTCTTAGACTTGTGTATGAAGGTTGTTGATAAAGATCTGACAAAGTTAACTCTTGAATCATATAATTTTATATTTGTTTTCCTCTCTTTCTATCAAAATATGTGTATTATCATTTTCATAACCCCTTCTCTCATAATCTTATCAACAATGCTTTGTGTATAACAACAATTGCCAAGAAAATTCTGGTAATCGGCTCAA
>NW_003852450.1:10455439-10468135 GCF_000181295.1 Otolemur garnettii
AAGAAGAAAAAGAATAAAGAGACAGAGGGGGCAGAGAGAAAGAGTAAAAGAAAGTTAAACAGTATTTAGAACAGCTTCTTACTACAAAAAAATTCTTTGATAAGTGTTGTATTCTTACCACATTGAAAGCTGTATGTAAATTTATTTTCATCACAATCATCAATGGTTTCATTTTTTTCCCATTTTACACAAATAGTAGTATTTGCTTTTTCAGGTTTTGTACAGTTAACTAATTGAAAATTTCCAGGCTCTGTCAAGAAGATTCAGAAATAGACTTAATTAATATTTTGTAATTTGTGCTATAATCTCTATTAAAGTGACTGAAATTATATTAATAGCATAATTTGGCTAGCATTGAGACTAATTTTGTTAAAGTCTAATAACACTTGGGTGTTGTGTTTTCTTATTATTTACCTTGTTATTTTTCAAGACTATATATTCTGGTAGCGTTTCATTTAGAATTTGTGTTACTTTTAAAAATGAAACAGACAAAATGTCTGTTCTACCCAAAGCAGTCTACAGATTCAAGGCAATCCCCATAAAAGTGCCAACATCGTATTTTGAAGAAATGGAAAAAATGGTACTTCATTTTGTATGAAACCAGAAAAGAAAACTCTGTATAGCTAAGACTATTTTAGTAATAAAAACAAAGCCTGTGCATCACCCTGCCAGACTTCAGGCTATAAGTCCACAGTAATCAAAGCAGCATAAAAATAAAAAGAAAATTCAGGCAACCAATCAGATACAATTTCAATCTTTGCATATTTCAAAGCATTCATTCCAATTTATATTTGTGCTTACATCTTCAATGTTGTGTTTACTCTTTGATTCTTTTTTTTTTTTTATTGAATGGTAACTATGTACATTAATGCACTTCTGGGGTACAGTGTGGGGTTTTCACATGCAATCCGAAATACTTCCATCAAACTGGTCAACATAGCCTTCATGTCATTTTCTCAGTTACTGTTTTAAATCTTTGATTCTTAATTAGAGAATAGTACACAGAGTAGTGGAGGTTTCTCTTTTGGGGAATAAATTTTCAGTGTTATAATTTTCTGTGGTCAACTGATGAGTTACATCAGTAATATTTAGAAAACAATGAATACATTAAGTGAACTTTTGTTTTCAAAACTTGTCAGATGTTTAACACATTTAAATGTGAATAAATTGATCAATAATCTGGCATTGTTAAATGATGTGAGATATCTTTTAAAATTACATGAGCCCTGAATCCCTTTCCCAAAATGCATTTTTCTAAGACACGTTTCCTAGAGACTGCTTGACAACTTTCATTCCTTCTCTTTCCCAGAGATAACTTAGCTGGCAAAACCAGCTTGACCTTTTTCCTTTGAACGTATTTCCTATGAATGTCAAATCCTTAACTTTATGTTTTTCCCCAACATATTACAGATACATTTGCACTTGAAAGAAGAAATCCATGCACATTCATATTAAACGACTTTAATTAAGTAGAGAGGAAAAAAGAAAGACCTAGTAGCCAATGGTTGGCAAAGTAAGCTACATCTCCTCTATACTAACACCTCTGTCAAACAAGCAGGAGCGATGACTAAGGTCTATAAACAGAAGGCTTAGGTTGCTTTGAAATTTTTACTTGGTTAGGAAAGCAAAAAAGTTCATACACTTGTATGCAGCAGACTTCTTTTCTCTCAGCCCTGTCCTTCGCCAAACTGACTCCTGCCTTACACAAAATCACACTTTTTTATTGTAAATATAGAAGTAGAAACAAATCGATTTACCTGGTAGGACATCTAACGTTAACTGTTTAGGTGGGCCAGCACATGTGTGATGAGTTATATTAACAGTGAAGCTTGTGCATTGTTGTAGGTTATGGAACTCATTGTTTGTACAGTTCACAAATCCACTACATTCCACTTTGTCATTAACATTAAGCTTTGCTGTAAATGATTTCTTTGTACTATCATAGTTGTAATCCACAGAGATGTCTGCATATTTGCTCTCTGAAAGAAAATGAAACCATGACAATGATCTCTTTTTGCAAAATGAATAAAATTATGTTTAATGCAAATTCCTTAACGTATACTTTTTAAAATGTCAAATCATCGACAAAACACCCCCAAGAACATAAAAACATGATGCAAGGCATCAGCTGCCTCCATATCGTTCTTTTCCTAATTCCCTTTCTGAAAGAACCTCAGCTTGTACATTAATATTTGGATTAGTATCAGATAAATGTCTGTCTTCCTAACTGAACTGTGAATTTCCGGGTGAGCAAAATCTGATCTATTCAGATTATCACCACAAACCCAGGTCCGTGTACAATACCTGTCATTCGTAGGGATTCAGTAACGACTTGCTGAGTTGATGCACAAAGGAAAGATGCAACTGAAAATTTCTTCTTCTAGCTTCATGTTATAATTACTCCTGTTATTTAAAACCTAGTTATCTGTTTCTCCAAATATGTGGAACATTAATTATTTAGGTTTTTTTTTTTCTTTGCAGTTTCTGGTCAGGGCCTGGATTTGAACCTGCAACCTCCGGTATATGGGGCCAGCGCCCTACTCCTTGAGCCACAGGCGCCACCCAAACATTACTTATTTAGAGGCCACAGGTTCTCCTCCCTTCCCTCCTTTAACTATGTAAAACTATCACAGCTTGTGGACCCTCCCAAGTACCTTTCTTTCATGTCAACACTTTCTGTGACTGATAAAAATATCTTTTCAACAGATCTTCATTTATTCACTGACTTTTATTTAACAGAAAACTGTAAGTAGTTCCACATTACTTAAGTGAAAAGGGTAAGGAGGCAATGATGGGAGAGGAGAGGTGGATGGAGCCTGATTATAAAAGAACTGTTGATTAAATAAACAAACCGTGGCTTTTGGCCACCGTGGGATATTAGCTTTTAAGATTCGGAGGTAGTCATTGGAAAGAAATTAGAGCCAGTGAGTTTAGTTTGCTAGTGGATCAAGAAAGCTTGGAATGAAGAAGGAAATAATTAAAGTGTTATTCCAAAGTGAGGGATGCTGCCTCTAGGTCAACACACTTACCACAGGATATCATAGGAGTAGAAGCTGTAACAGAGAGAGAAAAAAAAAGAAGAAGAATGCAAATGATTAAAATTTTATTTTGGAACAGTGCTGTGTCATTTGGGGGAAAGATGATTTACCATGTTTCGACTTCATAAACTATAAAAACTGATCATGTAAAAGTTCGCCTAGGTGTAACAGATAATGTAAAGTTCACCTAGTGCAATGTTTTACCCTTAAAACTGCAAACTTTATCAACCAATGAGCTAGTTCCATAAAACGTTGTCATGAATTTATCCAACCAACACAATTGTGATAATAACAATATTAAGACTTTACACATCTGATTGGGGTATGGTAACATGGCTGAGTGTTTCCAGAGCCAAAAGTATTTTAAAGGTACTCATTCCCTTGATTAACATCAAAATAAATTTATTTAATTATAATCCCCACAGAATGAGGTTTATGCTTTTGTTTGTAAGAAAATAAGATGATAGTTTCATTCTCCAATTTTTTGATGCTCTGTGCACACCAACAGTAATAAACTCCTCTCTCAGCAAATGGAGGAGTATCGTATGTGGGTTTCTGTATTCAGCCAAAGAACTGAGAGAGAATGTGCTTTGTGGAAGCTGAGAGATCTGTGCTAATCTTGTTTTGAATGGGGAAGAATTTGAGAGAGCATGGTGGGCTTGCAAGCTCTTCCTTTGCTCCCTGATCCACCGATACCACCCTTGCTGTGGCGGGTCCCCCCAAACCTCTTCCCCTTCCCTCCATGCCCCATGGCTGTTTAACTGGAACTCTGTGATCCCCACAGAGAGCCCCTTTGATGGAATCAGTCTTTTCCATACTAAGAACCAATACCCCCCTTAGCAAAAGAAGTTCTAGTAGATTCTGTTATTTGTCATACATGTTTTCATAAAACGTACAACTCTGGGGAGATGCTAGGACAACAATATGATGGGTTATGACAGTAACATTATGTCTTGATCTCATCAACTGCTACACTATAAGTAAGGAAATGTCTAGCTGCTGTCGCATGGCCCTTAGGACTCAAATATTTAATGGAATTTCTCAAAGGAAGGAGACCAAGATAGAGCAGGAGGAGGACCCTGTCGTGAGCACATCCCCAGCATAGCGGGTTGCACGGTTGCATGACCGAGGGTAAGGTTGTCACCTGTTGTGGTTGACAGGACAGTGCTTGCTGCAGTGCTCAGAGTGGATGACACAGGGGGTGCATCAGAGGAAGCTGCAAGAAAATGAACAGAAGAATAAAGGTTCATGAGTTTGTTATTTTGAAGGGTGAAGGGAAAACTCTTTAGCAAAGATCGTTTCCTAACATAATCTTTGCTTTAGCAAACCTCCTTTGATTGGACACTTGCTTGTTTTTCAAATCACAAAGTGAATCAAAGGTTGATCTATGAATGGCCCTTGAAATTAACAGTATCTCCAGTAATTCCAACCAAACATTGTATATGATGAAGGGAAACATAATTCCTCGGTGTGATTCTAACCTGATTGGAGATCTTCCTCAAACTATTCCATTCCCTTTTAATTACAACTCTCCTTAGTTTGGATACTAACGGGACTAACAATTACTCTTTGGTAACACTTTTTACATATCAGACTTTTTACACATTCAGTCTTCACATTAATCCCAGGAAATAAGTATTATTTCCATTTTTACAGAAGGAAAAACTGATACTTAGAATTAGTAATTTGTCCTGTGGTCAATTAGAAGGTTGAAGACATGGGATTTGATCCCAGGGCTATATGACGTTAAAGTTTATTTACTATTCTTTTTTGCCATGACCATTTATAATAGGACTAATAAAATGAAACTTACCTAGAAAAACTTACTAGAAAGTTTCTTTTGCCTAAATCAGTACAAATATGGAAAATTTACCAAATAGGAAAACTGCAAATAATATTTGGCATGAAATAAAAGAGCTGCGTTCAAGTTCTGAGTTTTCACTGCATTGTCCATAGCTGAAGTCACCTAAGCAGCAAACCTGAGGAGTTGGGAGTGGTGGTGATGTTGGAAGTGAGTGCAGGTAAGACAGCGGAGCTGGTGCGTGCAGGCCCGGGGGTCGTTACACTGGAGTTTGCAGGAAAGGGGCTGTCTCTATTCCTCTCTCCTGAGCCACCTGTAGGTAAGGCAGTGGGGCTGATGTGTGCAGGGCTGAGGGTCGTTGTGAGTGTGACACTGGAGTTTTCAGGAAAGGCGCTGTCTGTATTCCCTCCTCCTGAGCCATCTGCAGAGAGAAGGGCCATGAGCACTGTCACTCATTCCTGCCACACAAGGGCAGACGCCAGAGAGCCAACATAAACACAACCACTGAGACTAAGGCAGGGGAGCCAGCAATCAAGCGTTTCAGCTATCCTGCAACGGATGCATTTTACAAAGCTGTACTCAAAACACCTGGGCTTAAGAGAAAGGGAATTTCGGAGGCAGACAGCTGGAAACCTATGCAGCTTAGTAGTCGGAGCACAACTTTAAAAAACAGCTGGGGCTTCAGGAAATAGCTCGGTCAGCCCAAGGTTGCAAGCCTCCTGGCTGAGGGCTGTCTCGGGCAATATTAAAAATGCATCAAAGCAGTTGTGGGGTTCTGTCTTGCTGGTGCTGAGGCCACGTGGATGGAAGTGAAGCTCTGAGTGTAAAAGGGTCTTTAAGGTTAGCGCAAGAGGAATTGCAACCTGGTACATGCTGTGAGGCTTCCAAACCTGAACCCCTCTGGGGAGGGATCCCTGGGGCAGGTGGCTCAGTTTGAGTTCATCTCTTAAAATGGAGACGAATAGGCTTCCGCCTGTGCAGCAGCTGAGCTCAGAGTCTTTTCCTTTCCAGACGAAGGCTGCAATTTTGCTTTCACTATACAGGCTCCACTTGCTAGGAAAACTCAAATTGGTTGGTTTGGAACCAACAAACCCCACTTCATACTGACACCACTCTCCTATTTTCCAATCTCATATGAGCTAACGGGTAGAACGTAGCATTATAGCTGAAGAAACTGAACATGGTCCTCAATTAGGACTGTTCACTGTCAGGCTTCAAAGCACCTAATGCATTTCCTATCTTCCCTACACATCACACCCAGAATCACAATGCAGGCAATCAATGTATAGTCATGGGGTACTGACTAGATGGCACCATGCTAGTAGCCACGGCAGAAGCCAAAGAACTATGAGTTAGCCTTTATTCAATAACTTATTTTGCTATTTCACTGTCAAGATGCCTGGTGTCATCCGTTCAATGATCTGAGATTAGCCTAGCATTTGCAGTCCACTTCTGTGTTTCGGCAGTGATACCCGCAGAGCAGGTGCATGAGTGAGTGTGCAGGCATCTGGCAGTTCCAAATGGAATGCAGTGTGTAACTTCACATGTGCATCCCATTAGAATCGGAAATACATCTTCCAAAGAACATAGTTGGGGTTCTCATTGCGGACTTTAAAGCCACTGAACCATAAGGTTTACCTAAACCACAGAACAGAATAAGGAACATAAGTACCAGTTCCTCAGTGCCGGATGCCCAGAGCAAAGTCTCAACCAAACAAGAAAAAGGGTAAGGAAGGTTTGCTGGGTGTTTAGAAAATTCATTCCGACAGAACTGGCCCGTGTCAGCGCATTAGCCGCAGCCTCATTCCTCCTTGGCTTGCTTCTACCCACTTCTCCACTCCCCTCTCCTCAGCTTGTGCCCTTCTTCCCCCTCCCAAGAAGCCCTCGTGCCCTTCTGTGGTTCCCACTCTCACCCTCCCCAATTCCCTACTTTCCTTCCTCATGGGAAAACCACTTTTCCCTTGTTAAATATGTAATCTCACTGCTGGCTTCTGAGTGGCATTTACAATTTTAATTAGGGTGATTAATTCTAACAGATTATTAATGAGCCATATTAGCCACAGTGAGAGGGAGTATTCCTTGATCAGGGTGGAACAGACTAGGTTGTGTGACAATCAGACTCCAAGGGCCAGTCCTTTTCTTCACCCCATAGCTTCTGCCCCTCCACAACTTCTGAATCTGTGAATCTGCTAAAAGCTCCAAATCTTCTGACTGTCATTCCTGTGGCAGCTGCAATACATGGAAAAGAAGCAGGGGACGGGGCAGCCCTAGAATTGCCTAGAATATGTTCATGCCAAGGAACAGTTTTCATCCTCGAGAATGGCAATTATTCTATGGGGTACACCTGACTTCCATGTTTGATTCACACCCACAGTGAGACCGCTTTGCTGCCAGCCCCATAGACCTTCCATTTATATTTCAGCACGCAGGATGCTAGGTTTATATATGCAACTGCGTGGATCTGTGAGCTGAGAAAGTACATACTTGTTTTTCCTGCATAAAAAAAGGCATCCTGGAGGGATTTCGAGTCTGACTTTAGAAAGTCCAGGGAGGGAATATTTTGAATTGTTATAACTACAGAGACGCTAAGCTGCAAGAATCTCGTATAAATGAAAAATATGAGCATCTATTCCTTTTCCCCCTCATTCTCTAAATAGCAATTTCACGATGGTTAGAATTTTGCAGAGCTCTTCGTGGATGGTAGGAGTCATCCACTTTTCCTTATTTAGTGGCATGAAGTCTTTAAGTCAAGATATCTGTGCATTATTTGTATTACTAGCAAAAGGAAGTTTTCAAACATACAGAGTACCCTGAATAGCTCTTTCCCCCTTATGCAAGTTTTTGCTGCAGTCTCACTCATCTTACTATTATTTCATCTCCACTGAAAGGAGCTCTGGTGCGTGGTTTCATTTCCTAAGGGCAACTGTGAAACCCCAAATTCATCAACTAGTGAATGCCACAGGCAGCTGGCTTTCCTCACACCATGCTTAGATCCAAGCGACTGTCATGTACTCTTCACATTTGCACAAGTCTAAAGGACCCGCAAACCTGAGGTTTCATTCCTGCCCGGGGCAGGCGTGAGTGCGGTAAGGGCAGCGGGGCTGCTGTATGTCTGCGTGCCAGCGTCGTCAGAGGGCTTCTGCGAGTGCATGGGAAGGTGAGGCGTCTGGGATGTAACACCTAAGGTAAGAAAGTGAGATCATTACGTCAGGCTTCCTCCCTCCCAGACGCAAAGTTTCAATACTGACACAGGAGCGAATCGCTATGACAGTTCACCAAACTGTCTACCAGCATCTGTTTGGCAGAGAGGTGGCCCCTGAGCTCCGCCTGTCTTCCTGAAAGTCCCTGGAGCTGGACACAGCCAGAGAGTTTCTGCTTCCACAGGGCTTTCTTGACTTTCCAATCACTGCGAGGTTTTTGGATTCTCAACCAACTCTACAAACTGACATTTGGGACATTTTTCTTTTGTGGGGAGATTAAGAAAGATATCCTCTATCTGTTACTGTCTCATAAAAATCACAAAGGGAAAAGGGCATTAAAAAGGGACAAGAGATGTCCCTATATTTAATATAAATAAATATTTAATATATACAATGGCCAAAGTATATGAAAAGATGTCAACATTATGAAAAAAATTTTTAAGAACATGAAATCAACATGAAATATTTTTATGTCATGCTCACAGACATTAAAACATTAGTAACATCCAGTGTAAGAAAAGGTGTGAAAGCATGGAAGCTGTCACATGTATGTGTGCTTACACAAACACACTCACAAAATCATATTCCCAGAGCCTGGAGGACATACAATCATGGTTAAAAAGGTTATCTTTAAGGAACAGAATACTCATTGCGTGTGTGTGTGAAGTATACATATAAAGCATATATGTGTCACACAATTATATATACACACACAAAGTTCTATATTTATAATGTTTTGCAACATGTATAAGCTATGTTTATAAAAATATTACACATTTAAATGTAGTTATACATATGGATGCTTATGGAATCATTTTCAAAAAAGAAACAATTATAAATGGTGTACATAAGCGTTAGAAAACTTAAGAGGTTTTTTTTTCCTAATTATATCAATAAGAAAAATCTTATGGCATTCCATTATATAAATCAATCTTAAAAATAAATAAGACATCTAGCCTTATCTCAGTAGAAAGCTGAAAAACCACCTGATTGGGCTTAGTCCCTGCAGCACAGTGGTTACAGTGCCAGCCACATGCACTAAGGCTGGCAGGTTCGAACCTGGCCTGGGCCAGCTAACAATAATGACAATTGCAACAGAAAAGTAGCCAGGTGGCAGGTGCCTGTGGTCCCAGCTACTTGGGAGGCTGAGGTAAGAGAATCACTTAGGCCCAGGAGTTTGAGGTTGCTGTGAGCTGTGATGCCACAGCACTCTACCCAGGGTGACATAGTGAGACTCAAAAAAAAAAAAAGAAAAGTAAAGAAAAACCACCTAATAGCAAAATTATTTTCTAGAAAAGAAAACGTGGTCTTTTACTTAAAAGCAGAGAGTTTCAATCTGTCCAGGGCTGTGGGAAACCGAAGCAGGCAGAAACTGGGAGGATGGTGAAGAATGTGGAGATGAGAGGACACGGGCACAACTTTCCCCTCTTTATGTTACTTAGAAAGTCTCCTCTCCTTCCCCTTTTCTCTCCTCTCCCTGACAACATACCTACATGACTTTAGTCAACCAGTGTTTCATAGATACTTAATATTTTCCACACTTCATGCACTTGCATAAAAAAACATACTTAGAAATAACCCACATAATTCGAAGAAAAAACTATTGTGATAACGTCAGAATTTTTAAAAAGACAAGCGTTCTCCAGCATCACTTCAGTTTTCATTTCTCTGCCAACCTTCTGCAGCAGGAACACCAGGATTATCCAAAGTGTCCGGCGATACTTGGGTTGAAGTATTGCCTGGACTAAGAGGAGGCTTGGGCTCTGAGGAGTCATTTCCTCTGTCAGAGATGCTTGCAAGTGAGAATGCAGTGGTGCGAGCAGGTAAGGGGTCACTGGTAGGCACAGCACTGGTTATGTTCAGTCCTGTTACAGTAATAGGAGATGAAAGGAGAAAATAAGTACGTGAATCATATTCAAAAACACATGGTGATCAGAGTAGATGGCCTCCCCAGTGCGTGTATATACCCAAACCCATATACCATACATATATGATGTATGGTATGTATGAAGTATCTGCGTATGGCATGTGTACACATTTGTAAATAAATACATATACATCCAAGGTCAGACAAGTAAGTTCACGAACTCTTCCTGGAAAACGTACTGCATATCTCATTGCATTCACCCTCCAAGTACTCTCTTGGGAAGCTACGCACTGGTGTCACCCTTCAAAGCAATTTTGAAACTCTTTCTGGAGTGGCCATCGGGGCTGCCAGTGTAGGAGGCCACCTGATCATGGTCACCTTCAAAGTACTCCTCCTCACCACCTGGTGACCATATTGATAGTCAGCAATGAGGTATGTAGCACTTTTTCTAGGATGAGTTCACAAACGTAAATGTCAGACTTTGTACATCCAGACATAGATGCATACAGAGATAAATATGACCTACAGACATAGCCATACAACAAGCTACAGAATAGTGGCTAAAAGGAAAAACACAGAAATAGGGGAAAGCAGCTATTCTCTGCCCCTCTTCCCATTCAACTGCTGGGTTCTCAACTATCCGAAGCTATTGGGTTCAGAAAGATGCAGCACAATGAGTAACTAAAAAGAAAAAATTAACGACTTAAAGAGAGAAATAGAGAGAGAGATTATTAGGAGGGCTAAGGTCTCAGAAGGAAAGAAAAATGAAAGACAAAAGTGCTAGATATACACGATTAAAAAAAAAACTAAATTAAATTCCAACCAAGGAAGAGAAATATAGACAAAGGATTGGAAAACAAATCTCACAAACAGGTTTATGAATTACCCAAGACTGCAGAAATGCCTCCAGTTTCATGGCAACAGAAGAAAACACAATTTAAAATACTGAAATAATATTTTCCACAGACCAAGTTTACTTTAAAGGGAAGAAAAATGAAACCAGGTGATACTGAACAAGGTACATGAACATTTGGTAGGAATGTACTCGGGCACAACCTTTCTACAGGGCAAAATAGGACCGTGTACCAAAAGCCTTTAAAGGATTTTGTGCTCTCTTATTAAAAAAAAAAAAGTGCAGAAAAAAGAACAGAGAAATACACTGATTTTTTTTCTATATCATATGATTTCTAGAGTTGGGGATTATAGAGTTGCAGTTTTTCCTAAAGTTTCTATGTCTAACTTATATTTACTTCTTTAAATTGCCACATATCTATATTTAAATATTTAAGTCATCAAAAACTGAGTTGTACTACAGACAGGCATTTTAGTTAATCGTGGTCAACAAAATTGGGCAAAGAAAATGGCGTAACTATGGGAAGAGCGAGTGAATGGGAGAAAGGAGAAAGGGAGAAGAAGTGATAAGGAAGGAAAGAGTAAATAACTACAACTCAAATATTCCTAAACAGGGAATTAAGAAAATGGAAATAAACACGGTACAAAGAAATCCCAGCTTCATTCCTTAATATGAAAGGTAGAATGAATTTTTAGTAAATAAAGATAAAAGCCAAGTGAATCATATTGCACTGCCCCAATGCCAGGGTCCGTGAAATATGGCAGAACTATTCTGCGATTCCAGAGATACAAAATAATAGTAAGGTTGTTTGGCATGTTATCGTCCAATGAAAATTTTTAATTTATAGAATTTCGTGACCAACTCACACATAAATAGTAGAGATAAACTTTCACCCATAACTACATGCTAAGATGTCCAACTAAGAACAGTAATAGACAAGTAGCTACCTCCAGTCCTCAGTGCTGATCACGGCTAATTTCAGTACACAGATGGAATAAAAGGAAAGAAGGGAGAGTGAGAGAAAAGAAAGGAGGAACATGGGGAGTGGGACAGAAGGAAAGAACTAACAACAGAAGAAAGAAAAGAAGGGAGGGGACAAGAGGAAAGGAGGAAAGAAGCTCAAACTTCTTTCCATTAACATTAATTAATTGTCATCATTACAAATTGGACCATTATTAATGTATTTTTATGTTGAACCGATGTTGGTGTTGGCAGAGTCCCAATGATCCCTTTGCTTTGGGAGATAAAACAAGTTCTCTTTCTCATCCACTCCCGCTCTTGTTAGATTTGAGTTTTTTGAATTTAAAGAAGATTAGATGGGGAAATCACTCCAAAAAGCACAAATAATCATGCTGTGCTATTGTGGAGAGTCATTCCTAAACATTTCTTCTAGTCAAACATATTCAGTCCCAGGTGTATGAAGAAAGGGTGTCCAGGGAACTAACTCCTCAATCTCCTTGCTCACATCTTAAACTCAGTGCATATCGCCTCATTTCACAAATACGAGATTAGTTTGAGATTAGAATACACGGTCGTCAATTCCACATGGTCCCTGAACCTCTGCTTTGGAGATACTACTGGTTTCCATTGATTACATTCATGTCTGTACTATTTGGAAGAAATCATTCCCATTTGCATTTTGGAGCACGATTCTCACTTAACTTCCCTGGCCTTGTTATTTAGCAGCTTGTTATGATAGAGTTAGTGCGATAATAGAAACTCTCTCAATAAGGTGATGAGTCGTTTGCGCTTTTAAACATTTACTCCCATTCTAACTCATACCCATCCTCTCCTGCAAAAATAACCAGCCGAGGTGATTGAGATGAATTTAATCTTCTCTAAAAGGGGGAGATGTTAAATTGCGTTTGAGTAGGGAATGGAGACCAATTACAATCTGGCATAATGTAAAACTAATCTTAGACCTTTAAAAAAAAAAA
>NW_003852450.1:10468211-10482549 GCF_000181295.1 Otolemur garnettii
ATATATAGAAATCTCTATCTTAAATGAGCTCAATTCAGTATGAGATATAGACCAAAAATGAAAATCTATACAAAGTCATGAAAAGGGAGACAGAATGTCCTAGAGGAACTCATAGGAGGATTTTATTTAGACTGTCGGAGTTGGTGGCTGGCGGGCAGGAGAGGTATTAGAAAGGGTTTCTTCTTGGCTTCACTTCAGCTATGACCTAATGGATTACATATAACCAGCTTCGTCCTAAAGAAATAAATGTCTGGGATTTATCTTAACAGGCTTTGGATAACCATTGGAGGGATGTTTGAAAGAGTAAGTCTGGTGGAGAAGCATTTGAATTTTAGATCAACCTCTTTGTGAAATGAAAAATGGATTACCAGAAGGCAAAGCTGGGGTCAGGAAAATCAGGACATTAAAAGGAAAGCCAATGGAAGAGACACTGTCTTGCAAGAGGAAAAACATACCCTGAAGGAAAGTTGCAGGGGGAGGAGGGTCCATGAAACGCTGATGAGTATTAAGACACTGGGATCTTTGAAAGAGAAGGTTGAGGATAGAAAAAGTGATAAGGAAAACATTCAGATTGATGGTTTAACCATATTAGTGAGTTGTGGTAGGTGGATTGTGGAAACTTTCACTGAACGATAAAGAGGAAATAAAAAGCAAGCGAGGAAAAGAGATTTGATATGTTTGAGATTCCATGTAAAAATACTGAATACCACTTGGACGCAGAGCTTTATAGCTCTGGTTTACATCTGACTGAGACTACAGATCCAGGTATAGATGGATATTGCAGCTATGGAGGTGACGGTGATCTCCAAGTTATACAACAGGGAGGTGTCCAAAATGGAATTCTAAAATTCAACAAATATTAAAGAAGGGACTAAGGGGGACCAAATTTGCCAAGTATGAGAGAGACTGAAGCCAACAAGAATTAAAAGTAGAGGGAATTTCAAGAAGAAAAAGGTCAAAGTCGAATAATACAGCAATTAACGTGGGTGGACTGGACTCAGCATCTGCGTTCATGGAAATCTTGGGAAGAGCAACTTTACTGGCATGGGAGGAGCTGGATTCAGTCTACAGTGAAGCGAGGCACTTTCATCCCCCATCTTAGCAGACAACTATTTAAAAGATTGTTCAGTTCTTTTCCAAATGATAACGAAATGAGGCTGCACAAGGAAATCAAGCACTGGCTGAAAGAATAGGTTGTGTGGTTTTAAGTTATCTTCCTGCCTTAAGATTTTATTGTCTGAAAACAAACTAACCTGAAAAAGTTTTCTGCCCTCCGAGATGCCATCAGGGGGATAAGGACATGTATTCTCCAATGGCTTATTCCTTGAAATAAAATGCACTTGTGTGTGTGTGTGCATGCTCATGTATGTGTGTGTGTGTGTGTATAACTTAGGGGTGATATGTAATTATTAAAACATACATTTTCTTATATTTCTCTCTTTTTCTCATTCGCCCTTAAGTATTGTTTTTCCTTTACATTGTTTGAATTTTTATTCCTCTGGTCTAGTCTGCTTTTATCTACTATGGATAAACTCATTTTAATTTTCCTATTACAAGGTTTCCTTTCCTTCTCGCTTATTTATATCTACTTTTAAGTTTTTAGAATTGTGTTGATTTCCCCAAGAAGTAGTGAGAAAAAGAGAACATTAGTATAACAGTTAAGTAATAGCTCTTATGTTTGAAATGAAAGGAAAAATGTTCTGCCCAGTAATTGTTTGTGAAGAATACAATGTATCTGGGGCCAGTGTCTATGGCTCAAAGGAGTAGGGCGCCAGCCTCCTATGCCAGGGGTGGCGGGTTCAAACCCAGCCCCAGCCAAAAACTGCAAAAATTTAGTATTCTAGTTACTTTCAGGGTATACACACATTTCATACCTCTCTTCTGCATCAGAGAAATATATAAGCTGGTAAATATCTAAAAGTATTTTGAGGTGCCCCTTCTCACATAAACACCTGATTCCTTGGAACTTGAAACAAGTTAATTTGTTACAGTTAGGTAGAAGAAATACGAATATGTATTTGCTGATGTGCTATTAGATATTAGGATCAAATGTGCTGGAGGCATAGTCCTTGCCTGAAAAAGCTTGCAATCCATAAGAGAGAGGGAACCAGCAGTCTGCAGACACGTAAGTCATGGATACACCCAATTGGGACTAATAACTAGAAATCTTCCCATCAGAGACCAGCGAGAATCACACAACAAGACGCAGAGGTGGAAGGAGGAGTGTACGTACCTACGAGCGTTCATATAAGAGAGGATTAGTAAGTAATTGTTGGATGATTTTTTTGAGTACGAGTAAACGCAAGGGAGAACTCAAACAGATCTGATGATAACAGTGTTGGGGCAGATCCAAGAAGCCAGCATTATACACCCTGATGAGGACATCAATTCCTGAGCATGATCAAGCCACTAGATCAATGAATACAAAAGAGAAATCTGTTTGATGACAGAAAAAGAGGAATGAATCCTAATGTTACCTGTCCTGGCTCCACCAATAATTTCGAAGACTACTGTATTTTATTGTACTTAATAGCTTTTTGCCACCAAAATATGTAAAATAGATGGAAAATTTTTTAAAAGGAAATTATAATTCATCAAATACAGTAAAACTTCCATAGTTGGCCCCCTCTGTACATTTACCACCTCCGTAAATTGACCTAATTTTCATAAACCAGACGTGCATCACCTGTGCATACCAGTACAGAAGGTCTAGTTCCTTATGTTAATCATCTCTGTATGTTGACCACTTTGTTACAGTCCCTTGGGTGGTCAACTTACAGAGGTTTTAGTGTGTTTAGTATAGAAATGGGAAAAATGAATGCTAAAATACCATGTGAAACTATTTTTTTAACAAAAGAACTATGAACACAGAGTATATATGCTAGAAATATTTCCAACAAATACACTATTAATCAGACCACAGACATGTTAGATATCTCAGAAAAATTAATTTAAGTCTAAGTGTCTGAATAGCAATAAATATTTTTTTGAGGAAATACATGACATATAGTCTTGCCATCTAAAGTCTGGAAAAGAGAAGACATAAAGCACCAAAACAGAGAGTTTCTAGACATTCATCTTTTTAAAGTGACTTGGTGAAGTTCACAAGGCTAACGCCTGCAAGCCCACACTTGACCCTGAGCCTGTTGGACTCTCAGCACTCAGGCATCCCTCATCCCACATCAATTTGTTCTTACAGCCTTTCCTCTTTGTCTCAACTTCTCAGCATTGAAAATTCTTCTTCTTCTTCTTTTTTTTTTTTTTTAGAGACAGTCTCACATTATCGCCCTTGGTAGAGTGCCATGGCGTCACACAGCTCACAGCAATCTCCAACTCCTGGGCTTAGGTGATTCTCTTGCCTCAGCCTCCCGAGTAGCTGGGACTACAGGTGCCCACCACAACACCCGGCTATTTTTTTGTTGCAGTTCGGCCGGGGCTGGGTTTGAACCAGCCACACTCGGTATATGGGGCCAGCACCCTACTCAATGAGCCACAGGCACTGCCCCTGGAAAATTCTTTTATACAGTGTTTTAAGTTCCATAGAAAATGATGTTTATTAAAACTCATAAGCTAAGTAAAAAAGCATCTTAATTAGGGTTTGACTACAGAATAATTTGAGCGAGAGTGCTATCAATGCAAAAATAAACTCAACCCTAAAAATACATATTCAGATTAAATCATAATTTGCTGAGGAAATGCTCTATAGTGACGCAAATAGTAGTGAAAATTCAGAGATGTATGAATTTAATTTACTGTAGAATATTATTTTGTCAGCAAAGTAAACCCAAGCACAATTATGTCAAGCAGGAGTATCACAATTCACAGACTCCCTATTTAGCTGTGAAGAGGTTTCTGGCTCTAGGGAACTGAATAACACATGCATACATATTTTTCTTTTGACCTAATCATGGCTCCATATTCAACATTTCCCCAAATCCTTTAATTTTTAATGCAACATAATTTAGCATCCCTGGCAAACAGTGTGATATCTAAAGATCCATTAGATTTTTCTTTTTCTATGCTTGTACTTGATTTCCATAAAGATGTCTCCGTTGAATATGCATTTTATCTTGCCCTCATTCACCTCTGAATGTGATTCTAAATTCCTCCACTAAGTGACTTTGTAGGTTATGTTAAAGCATTGTAATTTAGGTTGCATTTCATTTTCTTTATATAGAATGTCAAATATGCACACACACACACACACACACATCCCTTTTTATTTTTTTTTTTGAAAGAAAATTCCAAGCCTTCAAAATCACTGTATAGAATCAAAGACTAAAGTAGCTTGTTCTCTTGGTCACAAAATCTCTATAAACTCATTTTCCGTGTTTTTAATACTTTCAGTCAACATGGTAAATGACATAAAAGAAGTTTCAGCCACTGAAAAAGTCTTACACAATCACTCTCAAATAAACTTTCAAATCTAAAGGCCACTCCAAAATTTAATCCAATGTCTTTATGAAAAGCTGCCAACATGACAAAAACATAGCTTGAAGTAGTAACACACCCATTGCAGGAAACCACTTCCACTAAATTGCACAAATCTAAATTCAATTTTTTGAAAGTCAAAAAAATTAAACCTTAAAATAAGAACAAAATAAAGGTGTCTACATGAAAGAGTTTAGCTAAATACCGTAATGAGCTTAGCTAAATAAAACCTAAATAATGTCTAAAGGGCATGCCATCGCTCCCCACCCACCTAATGACTTTCATATAAATGTAAGCAGTCCACTAGCACACACTTCTGTGGAGAGTGCCTCTACCTGCGAAATTAGGTAAAAGGTAGATGAAGTTACTTAAATATTTTAAAAGAAACCAGACTACCAAATATCTGCAATAATTTATCAGTGTCTCTGCTACATTTCATAATCCTTCCTAAATCATATTAGCAATGATTGCAATTGTCTGTTGCATTTTGGTTGTGCAGACAACAGAACATTACCGAAATCATAGGCAGGAGCAACTGTGATGGATTTCCACAGCTAAACAAAACAGACCTGGTAAAATCAGTTGTGTGAGATACACATTTCATTATTTCATGACCTCTCCATTTTGCTACAGTCTATGGTCAAGGATCAATCTTGGCCAACACAAAACAAAAGAACTAATGTCGTTATCTCAGTCGGTGGGTGTACAGAGACATACCCTAGTTGTACCTTCGTTCTTCTACTACTTAGAAGCGATTATCTAGTGTTAGTGGAGCCAGATCTGGTAAAAGCAAATACAACTTTTACATAGGGTGGCGCCTGTGGCTCAAAGGAGTAGAGCACTGGCCCCATATGCCAGAGGTGGCAGATTCAAACCCAGCCCCAGCCAAAAACTGCAAAAAAAACTAAAAAAACTTTTATATAAATTACTCAAAAACAAGTGCAATGTATACAGATTTAATATTATGAGAGTTTATTAAAAACAATATTGTGATATATATAAACATGATAGAAATAATGCTTGCAATATTAATAAATAGGTGGGGTGGCGCCTGTGGCTCAAAGGAGTAGGGCGCCGGCCCCATATGACAGAGGTGGTGGGTTCAAACCCAACCCCGGCCTAAAACTGCAAAAAAAAAAAAAAAAGAAAGAAAGAAATAGGTGAAGGAAAATATGAGAAATAGCAGTGGGAATTAAAAGGGTACAGGTATAGATTTGTGACAAAGAGAAGGTATCAATATTTCTAAACGTATTAGCTGCATTGAGCTTTCTCTTAAATTCTATAAACATATCAAATAATATAATAAAATAGAATGCAGCATATTGCATATTACAGAAACACCCTGGCTTTTCTCTTCCAGGGACAGACTCTTTTTACCCTTTTTTAATGTAAGTGCCTTGTGTTTTCATTATTTAGGCAAAGGACTATTCAGTAGTATTTCAGTAGGTGGCACCATAGCACCAAAAATCTGTAAATCATCAGCTGCGGCTGCCTTTTCCCCCATTATAATCCTGTTGTGAATCACCAACAGAATTGACTAGAAACATTAAACAGATGAAAATGTAGATAACAGAACACTTGATCTTCAAAGCTGTGTTATCCTGACACATGTATTGTTACTGAATTTACCTTTCCCAATATGTTTCTTTTACAACTCAAAATGTTTAAATGATCACAAATCAAAGTTACCTTGAAGTCACACCCCTAAGTCCCCGATCAGACATTTCAGCAAAAACTCGGAATCAATTTGAGTGAAAATGGCATTTCAAAAGGCAGACGTGGGCTTTAAATACCACCCGTCCCCTCCACCCCCCCAAAAGGAAATGGACTGCCATTTCCAAGGGGATTTAAACCTGTCTAGTTCTGCAAATCTGAGAAAAGTACAAGGACAGAAGGGTAAAATAGAATAGATGAAATAAATACTTATTCTCAGCATCTGCCCTAAATTGAATCGTGGCATGTTTTGAAGGGTGAGCATTCAGATGTGACCTCCGTAAACTTAAAGGCCTGACAATAGTGGGAAAATCAAATCAAGACAAAAAAATAAAGGTCAGCGGGACAGGTAGGCATGTTATCCTTTCTCAGTGAGGCAGGATAAAAACAAAATACATAATCAAAATAAAGGGATTATACTTTTATTTACTCCGTAAGCCCAGTCGCAGGTATGTGGTCCACAGATGGTAAATCCAATAAATCATATTGAATTAATAAGCATTTCCAGAGTGAGCACTTGCTCTGTACGAGGGACACACCAGGTATTGTCCGGACTTTGCAGAATCACAGGAAACAGCCAGGCCCACTCTCCATCAGTTAATGCAAAATCAGTAAATATCATAATGAGAGCAAAAACGCCCTGAAAAGTTATGAAGCAGACTCTCTACACACCTCTTGATCTATTTTTTTTTTCATTTATACATCCTAGCAAGCCAATGGGTTTGCAGTTATTTTTCCTGTTTTACAGGGAATGAAATTGGGACCTAAAGCAGTTTAAAAGATTGCTCCCTTGTCACAGTCTGACAAAGTGTCACTTCTGATCTAGTATCTGTTTAATAATTTTCTTATTTTTGATGCAGACTTTATTTTAAAATATTGAGTATATTAATATTGTGCCTGGAATCCTAAGAGAAAACAGTTGCCATTTATCACCCAAAGTAATGCCAGGGATTTCTATCCAGATAGAAACAAGGGATTTGAATGATACCCACTGACACACACCTCATTTGACAGATGAGGAAGTGAAGACCCAGTGAGCATAAACGCCTTTCTGATTTCATCCACTCTGTTAAGGCCATGAATTTACAAGCTGCACCAAGGCCCAGGGATTGCCACATACCTTTTTTGTGCAGTCTTATTCTTAAATATAAATGGACATCCAAGAAATGCCCATTTTTGGTCTAGACCAAAAGTCTCTAACAAGAAAGACAGAGGATCGAGATGAACAGAAAAAAGCCTTAGGGGAGAGAGAAACAATGGGAAGAGTAGAAGGACCAATATGCAGCTATAATTCATATTCTCAGACACGAGACAACATTGCATCCAGGAAGGAAGAGTAAGAGACTATAAAAAATCAGCATTTCAAGACCAAAAAAAGGAGTCACTAGATATTGGCTAAAATCTCGAAGTAAACAAGAAATCTCTATGCAAAAAAAAAAAAAAAAAAATGCCATTTAGAAATGGCAAAATACCTCCCTGTTTGTGTTTGCTGTTGGGTAGCAGAAATGAAGGGTGGAGAGTACCTTGGGAGCAAAGGACTAGTTTTATGTATTATAGGTCTTTCAGCTATTTAAACTTTCAAATTAATACAAGTAATAAAGAAAGGTATCGATGTGTACAACTGAGTTGGGGATAAGGAGGTCTACTGTTTAGAGTCTTCAGATGAAACAGAATCAAATAGTTTATTATTTTTAAATACAGCAATCAATATTTAGCTGTGTCCCAAAGAATTGTCATAGGCAATATCACCAATATTCTTTTTCACTTAGGAACACTCATATATATGTAAGTCTGCACACACATACACCTTTTAAACCAGGTCTGCATTTTTTTATAGATCTTTTATATTTGACTTCAAACATCATGTTATCAATTTAATTCATATTGATTAACTAAAGAAATAACAAAAAAAAATAGGCCAGATGCCCATGCAAAAAAAACTACTTATGCTGCTTTATTTTCTATTTTAACATATTTATCTATTAGTTTGGGGGAGAAACTAGATTACCATTTCCTACATTATTATGACCACCTTGGAGTCTTAGATTTGTATGTCTTCAAATGGGCAACAATCAAATTTGTTTCAGAGTAATTCAAACTACTTCAAAAAGATTTATGAAATGTGCTAACATATTAAAGGCCTAGGGAAATTTATATAGTATTGTTTAACCCAGGATCTCTCAAAAGTATTTGCCACGAACTTATTTTTTTCATGGATGTACTGTAGACTGCTCCCAGAGCATGAGCGCTGCATCATTGTGGACACAGCTTATGAAATTCTGGTTTGTACTATGTATCAGTTATATCCGTGTGTGTGTGTGTGTGTGTGTGTGTGTGCACGTATAATCAGTATTACAATACTGATTCATACAAAACCTAAATTCTGTATTTATATTATTCCTGGCTGTGCCTTAAATTAAAAGCACAGATACCTGGGCTCCACCTCTGGAAATTCTGAGTCAGTAGATTTGTGGTGTGATCTGGGCACTGTTATTTTCTTAAATCTCTAATAGTGGTTATGATGGGGAATGAGGGTTAAGAATGATTGAGGACACACACATGCCCCCCCACCGCCTCCGCCAGAAGCTCTGGTGCCCTTTACTTCTTCTGTATTTCTTTTTAATTTATAATAAAAATCCTTTTATGGCACTGGGAAAAAAAATTGAGGAGATGCTTCCTTACCCATATTCTCCTTTATACTATTTCCCAAAATGGGCTGAGTTCCATTTTAATCATTATTATTTTTCATGAAAATGACTGTTTTCATTTATCTACCTCTAAGGATAGACTCCTGATTTATACAATACATTCAGACAGCAACAACTACTTAATTTTATGAATCCTTTCGTAAATGTCTGTTTTTGAATCTCTTTACTTCCTCCAGGGTAAAGATCACAGCCAAAGAAATACAAAGAATCATCAAAGGATATTTGCATAAGTAGTGAAATTGTTTTATTAGTGTCTTGTGTGCCATTAATTTTTTTTTAATAAGCAGCTACTACACGGATGGCGCTGTGCTTGATAATATTACATATTTTTTTATCTAATCATTAACGAAAGCCTCCAGTTGATAGCATTGTCTGCTTTTCACAAATCAAGGCTCAAAAACATAAATAAATGTATGTAAAGCTAAAGGCCTTATAGTAAAATGAGTTTAGATTGAAATGAAGAGATGCCTGACTCTAAAAAGCTCCACATTTGTTCAACTACCCTATCCTATAAGAAAAAAAAAATGCAATGTTAATTCCAGTGTTTGTGGTAAAGGGCTACAGGCACGTGGCAATAAGCAAAATTCCATGTATATACCAACCATCAAAATGGGATTCAGAGCATAACACATTCAAGTGAATTATTAAAAAGTGCAAATTGCTAGCCAGTGCCTGTCAACAAGGTAGGTTCTTATTGTTTAGAAAAACAGGGAAGAAAAGTGAACAGGCCCATTACAAACTAAACTGAAGGCATGAACTTGTCTGTCCTTCTCTATTTTCACCAAAATCCTCAAAGGAGGAAAAATAGGAGAACATGCTTGAACATGTTATGCTCTTATTAGGTTTGTGCTTTCAAACAAAACAAACAAATAAACAAAAGCTTCTGCTGATCAAAATGATACACCTTCTAAAACAAGTGGGATGAGGGAGCCAGTGGGTGCAGGAGACTCCCCCCAGGAAAGAAATGGTGCTTGGAAACTGACCGTCTGGGCATTTCCGTCTCGTGTCATAGAAAATTATTCACAGCAGCATCCACAACCCTTTCTAAATGAACTAGGAGGAAAATTGAAATTTACCAGTTTTTGTGAACTGACCTATAAGACAAAAAAAAAAAAGTAACACAAATAAATGGTAGATCACAGAAACCAGTTTCACAAACAGGATCCAAGACTGCTGAGGCCGTGCAAAAGCCTCGGCCTGCTCTCCCTGAGAATAATAAAGCAAAGACGGATAAAGGCACTGCTAATTTCTTACTTCCCTTGAATGAAAACTCTGAACAGAAACACCTCGTTTACCTTCAGAATCATTAAAGGAATCCAGGCCTAATGGGAAAGCTACCCTTCTCAGAGGAGGGTTTTCTATGTGTTGTTCTCACAAGACTGCTGTTTGCACAGTGAGAAGCTAACAGCACTGTCCTTTCTTTACTTCTTTTGTGGTTTCTCCTCTTCGGTGTACTTCTGTTTTTCTTATTCTAAGTCTTTATAGGAAAGGAAGAGGTGCAGCTCATGCGGTTAAGCACATAGGCGCTTCCAAATGGTGCAATAGGTTGCCATAGCACCAGCATAATCAGCCCTATCTCGGGGTTAAAACCACAACTTCTCTAGTTGATGTGGAAGCTGCCTGGTTATGCATTTAACTGCTACAAGACACTGAATTTCAGGTTGATTTGTTTTGGCCTCCATGAAAATGGATTTCAAAGTCAATTTTTCATTGCCATTTGTTTTATTTCAGAAGCACTTCCATCGGAAAAGCGCCAGCAAATGATATTTTAATGAGAAAAAAAATTAAACCTAGTCTTGTCTTTAAGAACCGAAAAAGTCATCCTCACTCTGGCCAGCAATTAAATGGCATTCATTAAATACATTATGAAACTGAGAGAAAATAGATTACAAAAAAAGTAGGACAGATGTGTGTATTTGTAAATAGAACGCACATTCCTTTTACCACAAGGTTATGAAATGATCAAATATAGTCAGAACATGGATATTTCCTATTTATGCAAAGCCCTTTATCATCACGTATGGGATGTTACTCTACCAGTAGGAAATGCCGCATTGCACCCTTTGCAAGCTATGTACTGAGCTAAGTCACTTGGGTGACGTCCTTAATATTACGTTTGATAGTCTTATGAAAAATAATGCCTAAAAACACACACACACGTGTAAGAAAACCTTGCTCCTTGTCACATTAATTGATATTCTTCAGCCCTGTTTGGTAACAATTTTCCATGCTAAGTATTTCTACTACTTGTCTTACCCTTGGACAAAGTAATTATTTCCTGGTCTAGAAAACATTAAAATAATATAGGAACATTCATCAATAATCAATCCTGAAAAGGATTATGAATATTTTTAATATAACTTCTTTGCAGAAATTCATAGTTGGCCAGTTCTTCATACCTTTTTAGATCAGAAAGTTTTTCTTCCATCTTGAGAGGGAAAAAAAAGGAATTTATTGAATACCTACTCCTGGTTACATTGTCTTACATAATCTGCATAATATCTCCATGCAATCAGCATTATTATTCTTATTTTATAAATGACAAAAATGAAGTCACAGATGGTTTAAATAATTGCTTCAAATATAGAGTCACTGCACAAAAACTCCATCCCGGGTCTACCAGACCCGAAAGCTCCTCTATTTCTTACAAACTCCTGCCTCCTGGAAGTGTAGGACTCAGAGCATCACTTCACGTCATTCTCCTGAACTTTCAGGACATAGCCCTGGAATAGGTGCTATCTGAGGTCTGTTATTTCCTTTTCCTTTCCGTTGCCTTTACGCTAGTCCAGGTGCTTATCAAGTCCTATTTCAATAAACTTTATGGTCAGTGTCCTCATGTGTTTCTTTCCTATTAAAAAAATCTTCCTGGGAGATTCCAAATTCTTTACTATTAACTACATATCAGTTCCTCTTCAGTTAAAAGATCATATCTACTTATACAATTGTTTGGCTATTAATAAAGACAGTGTCTGGGAAGCCCTTAGTCACTAGTGTAAACACTCTATAAATGGCGGGAATTGTTGTGTAATTACTGTTAATGTCATCTCCATCATCATTATCACCTTGAGGCATTTTGACTTGTTAACTAAATTTGTCCTTGTCAAAGGCACTGGTGAAATCAGCATCCCTTGTATCCTGCATAGTGGTTAGTTTATGGAAGCAAAATAATCTTTTTGGATTGAACTTTAGTATAGCCTGTGTCTGTCATCCCACGGTAACAAAACTTTGAGCAATAAGATTTTGTAACTCATCATAACATGTGCAATTTCTCATTGCATAAGCTGGTGTTGCATTTCCTCTCCATATTTTCAGATGCTTTTGAATTTTCATACGTATCTTTATTTATGTTCATGCAATGAGGGAAAAAATGTAGAACAGGACCCAAAAATATAAATCCCTGTGTGGAAGAAAGAGCTGAACTTGACATTGTATCAGATTGACCTGGCTTTGAATTCCGGCTCAGTTAATTAAGACCTTGTCCAAGGAAATAATATTAGTGAGCTTTAATCTACTTGCCTGTAGAACTAGAATCATAACATCTAGTATACATATGGGCTTATATGAGGATTAGCTCAAGTAATACTTGTAGAGGGCTTTTCAAATGGGTTACAGCCCCACAGGTGATACTGAATAGATGTTTATTACTGTTAACACTGGCCTAGTCCTCTGCCTTCTCCATACAGTGACCATCAAGGTTAATCATTTCCTAATGAGATTCAGGAATCTAGTGATAGATAAAACTACTTTAAGAGATTGTTAACACCCAGCCATTTATCATTTTAATTGGCATACAACCCATTTTATTGTTAATTATGCATTGGCTAAGAATCTAAATGTACCTACTCTCTTGATCTTGATTTCTGATTTCTATGTAATTCTTTTCTGATTATGTAACTCGTGCTGAGCATAGAAGAGAAGAACCTGAGTGGTGTTTCCAGATTATAGCAGGGAGTGTGCCTCTTAGCTTGAACACACTTATCACATGCAATGTTGTATTTTATCCTGTTCCTTTTGCACTTCCCCTCATTCCTTGAAGGGCTTTAGAGAGACATTATTAAAAGCAAGGCTTCCGAGTGACAATAAGGATACCGACTCTCAAAAAGAGATGATTTCCCACTAGCCTGTCTCTGTGAGCTGAGTCCTGATCTATCTCTGTGTGAGGAATGGGAATGGCTGTATCCCAGGGGTTCTACTCCAGGCCCCCTCACTAATCTGCTCAGAACAAGGTCGGTGCCATGCAGTCTCAGGGACCCACTTTCCTGGCAATCATCCAGAAAACTACCTCAGTACCCTTTCACTGACTGATATAGATCTACCATCTGTTTCTTAATTTGACAATTGTATGAAAAATGTTTTTCACAGTTGAATGGAAAAAAGACATGGCCTTTTGTCAAGTATACAATCAGCTAATCCTGTTGATTAGCTGATTCCTAAATGTCAAAAGAACACCTCCGGCTTACGCTGAACCTATGCCAAAACAGTCACCATGTTAAAACCTCAGAAGCATGGCTCCTAAAGGCCTTGCAGTCTTCAACACCAGCCCAGATACCCACATACCACACCAACACCCTATGTGTTAAATTAAAATTGGCTCGACAGAACTGAGTTATTAAAAGAACAACAGAGGGATGTAAGGGTGAGTGGGAGGGACAATTCAAAACAAAAACAACAGTTACAAGTCCTTCAGCAACCTTTGGGGGGTAGGCATCTAGTGGCTTAAGTAAAATTACTCCATATTGGGCTACTTTTCATATCAAACGCTTCATTTACTGGTTTTTAAATTGTTAAGGTGCACATTTTAATCCCAGATAGCATCTTTAGTACCAGGTATAGTTTAAGGTAAGAATGATATTCTGATAATTGGCACAGTTCTAAAATAATGCTTCCAGTAGTTTCTAGTTATCCATTTGAGTGAAATTAGCGGTTACAACAGAAATGCCCCCACTTATTCCAGGAGTGTAGCTTCTTGTCTGATAAAGCTAGATGTGAAGGAAAGATATATGGTCGCCTTTCAAACAATAGAATCTTCCAGAGAAAATGGACCTTGTGATTTCAGATTGCCAATTCACTCACATATTTCTGTAACTTATGCTTCATTTATAGAGATAGAATAATATGTTTATGTCTGATACATTATGAAGGAAATTTTGTTCTTCACACAACATGACATTTCATGACATGAAGCAAAGAGAAAATTTGGGCCGAGAATTCTTAAATTCTACAGGAAATCTTATGAAGAGTGTTTGGATAATTTTTGCATTATTTAATCCCATTTATCCTAGTTAGACTAAAATTAGACAGGTTCTTATTGTCAATGAGATATTATCAATGGCATATGCTTTTGAAAATCAAATCAAAGGTAAACATTGGTAATAAAACAAACATAAACTGGAGCCACTAACCAGTGAGAAAGCCCTGGAAGTTTTTTCTATAATAAATATACTTTTCATAGTTCATCCTTCCTCTCAACAAAACTACATTTTTTT
>NW_003852450.1:10483214-10487026 GCF_000181295.1 Otolemur garnettii
AAAAAAAATTATAAATTAAACATAGATGCTTTAGTATAGGCCTAAGAAAAAAGGTCTAGAAGTTGATGCATCATTATATTAACATAAACTATTATTATTAACTATTAACATGATTAATCATCTAGCTCATGTGCTCCTGATATAATGCATCTATTATAACTGTTATAATGCATCTATTATATTTGTAATAAAGAGAACTAATACTGATTGTGAGGTTTTGAGAGAAATTTATTTTTGAACTATATTGATCTGTCTAATTTCTATTTGCTTTTGATATAAGGTTTGAAAGAAAATAAAAAGGAAGTTAAGTTACCTTTTTAGGCCAAAGATCTTGTTACACATGACCTTTTATACACTTTTATAAATGTTTACACATTTATAAAAATCAAAGCAGGTATCCATCAATTAAATAGCCTCTTTTAAAAACAAAGAATATAAAATAGGAAAATGAGCAAATACTTAGAATTTCTCCCCAATGGTATAAATGGTGACAGTAATAATGATGATAAGAGTCAATGTTTATGGGTAGCACCTGTGGCTCAAAAGGTAGGGTGCCAGCACCATATGCTGGAGGTGGTGGGTTCAAACCCAGCCCTTGCCAAATAACTGCAAAACAAATAAATAAATAAGAGTCAATGTTTATTAATCCTTTACAATATGCTGGTGTTATTCTGAGGTGCTCAGATAAAGAAGGTTTCCTCTTACATAGCAACAGACCACTCTTTGACTAAAAAGACTAATCCTCCTTCCTTCTTGCTCCTTGTATCTCTACCCATTATCTCTTCAAGGTCACTCTTTTGCCAATATATGTCCCATGAAGATCTAAGTAGTATATTAAAATTACCACACAGTAATGGGGACTGGGGGATCACACAGGCAAAATTCATATCAAAGATGTGCCTTGTATTACTACTTAAGCTAGGTCCTGGCACTGATATTCACCTTTTTACCTGAAAATTGGATGGATAAATAATATCTATTTTACTGTGGTATGGTGAAAATGTGGGAACAATCAGAGACATAGTAAGCACTCACGATAACAGGCATCTCTTGTTATTTCCAGGGATATAAATTTTAAGTAGGAAATGACCAATTACAGAAAGACATCTGCAAATATAGATTGCAAGTTTCTTTAAAGGAATTATGCATTCACATCTGTGACATACGTTCAACTGCACACATTGCACAGAGAGATGGCAAATTCGATGTAGATGAGGAGAGACTGTCATGGTAAAGATATGGCAGAGTGGAAGGCACACTGTTAGGACTCACTGATATCTGAGCCTCAGTGTCAGTGTGAAATTAGCCATGATTTATCTGTAAATAACTCAGCCCTAAAAGGGAAAGTTCAATTTGATAGTAAAATTGTCTTGAAAATTATTTGCAGTCAGCATCTATGTTCAAGAAAGAGTACCAACATTCAGTTTGTGCAGCAGACAAATCTAAATTCAGAGACATTCTGCAAAAAAGCTGAGAAGTATCTCTTTAAAAGTTTCAAGGTCATGAAAAACAGGGAGAGAATGGAAAGCTGTCACTAGTCCAAGGAGACTAAAGAGATATGATTCGTAAAAGCAACATGACACCTTGGATTGGCTGCTCGAGCAGAAAAGGGCCCAGGTGGGAAAACAGGTGAAATCCCTACCTAGGCTACAGTTCAGTTAATACACATAGCCTTGTACCAATGGTTATTTCTTAGTTTTAATATCAGTTAATAGTAGAAGAAACGGAGTAAAAAATAACTAATAACTCTCTATACCCTGCCACTTTTCTGTAAATCTAAAATTATTCCCAAATTAAAGCTTATTTTTTAGATATTTGTGAATAGTTCAGAGAAAATGAAGCAACTTTTCTTTCATTTTTAAATTGAGTTATTTCTGAGATTAGGATCCTTTCCTAGCACATCTGATAAATGTCTGGAATCTCAGCCATGGTTACTAAACAGTTATAATGCAGATGTAGAAGATTACCTTTCCCCCAAAGGCATATGTGTATATCATATATATTAGCTTCATAGGTTACTATAATCACATGATATATGTATAATTATTATCCTGTTTTAGGGAAAGCACAATAAGGTACAATACATGACTTATCCAAGATCATTCAGCATAGGAGTAGCAGAAACAGGATTTAAATCCACCTAGTGTGGCTCAAAATTCATTGTTTTAATCATTTAACTCTAACCACAGTATGTTAAGTGCCATAATTTCCTATATTCTATGGAAACAAGGAGAAAGAGTGGCTAATTCATTCTTGGGATAATAATACAAGGCACCTTGTAAAAAAGTAACGTCTAAATTAAGGACTTATAGGAGTTAAGCAGGAAGGGAGGATGAGTTTAGAGGAAGAGAACAGCCTGCCCTGAAGTTGAAAATCTTGAACACTTCAAAGAGTAGAAGTTATTCTTTTTGCCTGGAAAATAAAGCATAAGGTAGAAAGTTGCTAGACAAGTTTCTGGAAGGGAAACATGACACCAGTAATGAGGGGCCGCTTGTTAGAAATCAAGAAGTTTGGACATTATCCTCAGGCAGGAAGAATTGTTACAGAACTTTAAGTAGGTGAGGAATCCTGTTTGTGGCCTGCGGAGAGGAGTCTGGGAATATAAGACTGGAGATGAGGCTATGTATCGGGAGGCTCTAAAATGCTGTTAGAATGCTTACAGCTACCAATAATAGAAAATAAAAACAACTCAAACAGATGAAACACTAAGGAATTGATTGTCTCACAAAACTGAATTAAGTCAATTGTTTAATAAGGTTATCAAGGCCCATATTTTTTCCATATTTTTGCTCTGACATCCACAGGGTCTGGGTCTAACCACCCTCATGGTCTCAAAATAACTGAGTGCCACATTCTCATAAAATATAAACTGGAGACAGGAGAGGGGTTTGTCTTCCTTTTCATCTCTTTTTAAAACTATGGAAACACTTCCCCAACCCCTTCATGTCTCATTGGTCTCAAATGCATCACGACCACAGGGAACACGGTCACCATGAAATCACTTTCACCATTCAGGACCCAACTGAACTGTAAGATACGTGGAAAAGCATAAATAGCTAAGGAATGAAACAAGTACAAAGTATTTTTGTAATGAAGACCTCCGCTGCTTTCAGGATTATGGATCAGCTGGTCTCAGAAGGTCTCAGGATTATGGATGAGGACAATCTTAGAAGCCACTACTGACCCAAATCAAAGTTACGGCAATGGAAGTAGAGAAAAGTGAGTACTTTAAGAGGTGTGAAGAATGCATACCCAACAGTGTGTACTTTATAAAGCCCAGTTAAGGGAAAAGGAAAACTTCACAATATGTCCTCAGTTATTGGCTTGGGAATGGAAGTGGAAGCTGGTATAAGTCAGTGATAGAGGAAATACGAGAACAAGTTAGGTTAAAAAGATTTTGATTTCCATTTTGTGGGGCAAGACACAATTGTAAGAGGGACTTTACCTAACAAATGCAATCAGTGTAACCTGGTTTCTTGTACCCTCAATGAATCCCTAACAATTAAAAAAAAAAGATTTTGAGTTCAATTTTGGTCCTGTTGAGTTTGAGACACCAGTGGGATACCAGCTGGAGGTGTCTAGTGTGTAGCTGGAGAAGAGGATCTCTAACACAAAGAGATGGCAGCACGCAGATGTGGAACTCATAAACTTAAGGAAAGTAAGTTATGCAGTGAGAGTAGGGGATACCACCCAAACATATATGTGGGGTAGAGGAGATGAGGCCCTGGAATGAAATACGTACCAACACCAACATTTAAAGAGCCAGAAGCAAAAGCAGAGGACTGAGGTACATCAGAAAGCTAGAAGGTGGT
>NW_003852450.1:10487362-10497522 GCF_000181295.1 Otolemur garnettii
AAATTATGTGTTGACTAGTAATATATGATAGTAGTTTTACAGTTTATGGAAGAAAAGCTTTGGATTTAAAAACATGATATAAATATTACTTGGGTATGATAAATACTAAATCTATGAGGTGATTTAAAAAAAATTTTAAGTCTTTATTATTTTTCCTTTATCTCTGTATTTCTTCAGTGGTATCTTATCTCACTAATCTTTAAACCTCAATGCTATCAAGTTTAATATTTGGGTAAATGACTATAGTTTTCAAACCTAATAAGATCATATAAAATGGATAAATAACTACAAATATTTCATCGTGAGGATTATAGCTTCTCTTCTGTTCCTTCTGTGTGCTATGCATCTGGCTAACTCCTAAACACTTAAGTTACATGATATATATATTTTTTGTTTGTTTGTTTTTGCTATTATGTCACTCTGAACAGTCACAGAAATGACTTTTTCTTTTATGTGTTCTCTGTGCTTTGCAGTTAGTAAATAATCCTATAATAATCAACAATAGGAACATTTGTATTCAGTATTTAAGGGCAAATCAGTCATGTGGGTAACAGCCATGCTATGACAGGTTGTATTTCACTGATGAAATATTTTACAAAATTTTTGTATCAATATCAAAACTCCCAAGATAAACCTGAATGTTACTTTTAACAATTGTTCTTACAATTCTGTATTAAGATGCTCAAAATGGAAAAATAAAATTGGAATTACTTTTTCTTTACTAAAGTCCTTTGGGTGATGCTAAGAAAGTATCTCATTTAAAGTGTAAGAGCGCCCTTTTATAAATAGGATTTTCAGGATAACTAGGGTGAGAAGACAGGTGGGGAAAAAGAAGCTTTAGTCTGGAAAAAAATGACTCCATTCAATGGACTTTATGCTTCACAGACTAGGTAAGCTATTAATTCAGTTAAAACAAAACACTTCTCATCCTTTTTGTACAAAAAATATGTGTGTCACTTGCTTGAAGGAGAGAATGGGTTTTGGGGATGGGCAGCAGGAATCCTGGATGAGATCTTGGCTTTGCTTCTAGTAGAGTGGGAAAATCTCAGGTTCACCACGTCCTTGGTTTCTGTGTCTGTGGGATTTAGCAGTGGGCTATTTAAAGAGGTTAAAACATAGGATGAACATGATGGGCGTACTTTAACAATGAAGGGAAATATTTTTTAATTTAATATTTAAACCTAATTATCTATCTAGCTATATATTTTTTTCTCTTTCAAAAGAAGTAAGTCATTTTATGAGTGCACAGCAGATTAGGTAGTATGGTGGACCACACTGTACAAGAAAGGAGGGCGGGAAGTATAAAAGGGTGCAGGTGGGTGGGGGTGAGCACCGAAGAGGCTGGAAGACAACCAATGTGAGCATGACCAGTCAGAGATAGAGAACCTTCCCCGGGAACTGGGTGACTAGGGGAACAACACTGAGTATTAGTCATTTCCAAACAAGCTCTCAAATCTGCCATGGTTTGAACTCTGAAAATAAGTGTGTTCATTTTTGTGGTTACTATGCAACCACTTATGTATTTCTTTGTAATTTTTGCCCAGTGGGGGGTACAATTTTGACCAAGTTATTTGCACAGAAGTCACTCCTTTGAACCTACTACCATTAGACTGAACAACATAAAATCATTTCTCGTGTAGTTCAACAACGACCAAACATTGCCCATTTCATATGTCTCAGCCCATACATTGCAGGTCACCTACTATACCTATGCAAACATCTTCTCAATAAAGTACCATAGCTCTCAGGTGATCATGTTGCTGCTTCCATGAATAGATGATGGATATGAGGATTTTGTTATGCTCCCTTAATTTCCCTTCAATACATATTAATTCACCTAGAGACTCTAATTCTTCAATGAGGGGAATGGATACCCCAACTCTGAAAGGCAAAATGTCCATCTGTGTCTTTTGGGGCTCCAGAATATCTGTAATGCCATGTCTGGCTCCTTCTCCAATATTTACAGTTTTGTGGTCTTCTCTGCCTCTTTACTTGAACTCTGAAACATGACCTTTAATTTTTCTTGGAGTACCTTTTAGGTGCAGCCATATTTCTCTTCTTAATAAAATCATCTAATCCTTTCTCACCCATTCTTGCCTTATCCTTGATCATATGTCTTTCCTCTAAACTATGTAATTGGAATTCTTATCCCTAGTTTATGTTTACTTTCTACTTGTGAGTGTCTTTTTGTAAGTCCTTAGGCCCCCTTACTTACTTCATCTAACATTATCCATTCTTAGTGATATAAAATGTGCTCAAGAAAATTAAAGCATTCAGTTTGGATGGAGGTCCATACCACAGATGTTTTAAACCCTCTATTTCTTCTGTGTGCTATGCATCTGGCTGACTCCTAAACACTTAAGTTAGATGATATATATATTTGCTACCATGTCACTCTGAACATCCATTTACATAAAACATCACACTGTAAAATCATCCGTATTGCAGTATCTGGGAGCTCTTCCCCCAGATAACCACATGGCTGGCTCTCACTATTTTTGCTCTTCACTCTTTGCCCCATGTTTCTTTAGGGAAGACATCCTTGACTACTCATCATTCTGGTATTAAGAGAGCATGTTTTAACTATTACTTCTGCATTCAGGATTGGCTACAAGATAACCCCTGTATAATTTTCTAACATTCTGCAATCATAGCGGCAATTCCTTCACTCTTCCTTACGTGTCTCTTTATTGCCACCTTTTCTCATGCCATGCACTGCCTAGAATGCCTGAAACTCAGCTACTACTTATCCAAACTAAGGATTTAAATTCTATGAACTACTTAAAAATTTTTCTGAACATTCACATTTTCACTGATATCTGTTTTCACTACACGTTGTGAACTGATGTTTTCTATATGTATACATGTCTTATTCCATAAGTAAAATAAATGTGTTTTCAAGGTCAAGGCAGAAACTATGACTTTTTCTTTTCTATGTTCTCTGTGCTTTGTAGTTAGTAACACTAACATAGCTAGGATGGATGGACAGATGGCCCCCAGTCCTTTATTGTCCATCAATAGTTCAACCCTGGCTACATCTTGGCTTTCCAAACATACTTGGCCAAACGGCTACTATTCTTTAACCTAGGATTATTCCCATCTGATAGCTAAGTTTGCTATTATTTTTTGGTCTTTATACATTGGGGAACATGTCAGATAAAATGGCCTAACATAGATTCAATCATATAAAGCGACAATCAAGTTTGGCAACTCAAAGATGTGATAAATATTCCAAAGCTATTCATAACCCCATTTTCCTTTGCTTAACTCAGTTATACATGACAGAAAACAAAAATACTTTCATTTTCTCTGATACCTTTTCATTGCTCTTACAATAATGGGTGGCCATCTGATGCTTTTTTGGCCAATAAGTATAGACAAAAGCCTCTGGGGAATATTTTCATCCCCAAATAAAAAGGCTAAAATCTCACTAGGAAAAATATCTTGCCACTTTTCCTTCCCTTTCTTCTTTCTAAAATACAAATGAAAGGTGTGGATTCAAAGCATCCCTCATGAGAGATGATGACAAGCATGAGAACAAAAATCTATGGAACAAAATGGTAGAAAAGAAACATGAAAATATTTTGAGTTACTGATAGTTGTGCACTTATGCCTCTGTGCCAATCATGGATTTCATTCCTCTTGATCTTTAGCTGTAGAGCTCTAATGTATTTGAACCTCTATCAATCACATTTTAGTTTGTTTGATAGCTCAATATAAAACTGACTGATACAGTGATCTACGAGGCTATTATTGACGTATCTTGTAGTTATCTGCATTCAAGCAAGATTGTATTTAATTTGAAAACATAAAACTAAAATGAATGTACTATTTTAAAAGTATATTCATGGTGGAAATATCCATAGTCTACCTTGAAAGGGTTATTATATTAAGATCATTTTGCTTACAAGGAATTTTGTGCTTTCTACATCTGTATTGGTCTTAGGAAGGCAGGATAAAATGTATATTAAAGGCTGAACTTACATCATATCATATATTAGACTAAGTTAATAGATTAACTGACTCTTTAGTTTCACATTTACTGCATCATCTAGACATGGCTAGCAAATGCTTTATTTCCTTTTCTTTATAAGACAGACAAGTATTATAGTGAGTTTCTAAAATTTTTTGGCCCAGAAAAAGGCCTATTTAATCAAAAAATAATCTGTTTGGGGGCCACTATGATTGCTGAAAGAGCCTCTCTGGGTTTCTTCCCTGTCTGTCCTGTCTACACAAGTGGAAACAAACAAACCACAACCACAACAACAAAAATCTTGATTCCTGACATACACAGAGTTGTCTACTTCTATTGTTCAATCCTCTATGAATAGATGTCCACAATCCTCCCTACATCTCAAATGTGCATATGTGAACAGATTAGTAATGACCTGCCCTTTGTGGATAAAGATATACTAACACCATAATATACAAGTACAAATACTTGAGTTGTCTTCCTAGAACCAGGAAGTCACTCACTCATATTTCCCCCTATTCTCATCTTATCCTTAATGTGCCAGTCACAATTTATTTGCCAACACTTTGCCACATGCACTCCTTGGTGCATGATATTTATCACCACATACTGAATTGAACATATCTGATTGTTTTGGTCAGTTTACCACTCAGGAGAAACCAAGGAAGAGGGATTTTGTGTACTATGGTGTATCTGTTCTCAGAGTCAAACACAACAGCACACAGAGATCAGGATGAAAATATCATTACAGTTGCTCCAATTGCCTCAAGGTGGGAATATGGCTCAGACAACCGCTGGAGCCCAACTTTGCAAGGTGCATCTGGGGGTGCCTGGGGGAGCTGGGGCTGTGCTATTTGACTGTCTTTGCCTTCAGCTTGTGCTCCCCTCAGGGTGTCAGCAATGACTTCTCGACAAAACCAGATTTGATATTAAAATCCATCCATCAAAATTATAATAAATAATAAAAGGTATTTCTTTTTAATTATAATACTCAACTGATTTATTAAACTGTTTTAAAAAGCTGCAAATAATGTTCCAAAAACACCCTCCTTATACCAGCTCCAATTTCATTCAGATCCAAAAAATCCTCTCCAAATTGGGAGACCTGGATTTTTCCTGAAAGCTCCCCAGAACAGTCAGAAAAAAATACATTCATTTTCTTTCTCTTCTTATGATAAACTGCTTTTGATATGGGAGCATCATAAAATCAAAAGGAAAGAGTTGTTCAAAAATGTCTCCCAACTCTAGACCCTGTGAGGACATAAGAAGAAGGTTCAGGGGAAGAACGAACTCTTGACTTCTAGGCTGGTGACTACCAAGGTTACAAGTAACCTCAGAGAGGACAGGTTCTATTCTCCCCCAGCGGCCTCCTTCACAGCTTCACACACACACAAGTCGGAAGCAGACACATGAGACTAAAGTAAAAGCGCTCCCTTGCATATCTGGTTAGAATATACCCAGTTTTCAAAAAGCATTCACTTGACATTATGAATGGCCAGTCTACCTGATTTTGTCAGCATATAACATGACTATTAAAAATATTACATGATGATAAAGAAAACCAGCAGAGCTATTTTCTATAGGGAGGCAGGAAGAGCGTCTACACTGGGCCTCACTGAGAGCTACAGACTGATGGGGACACATTCTCTGATACGTGTCCTCAGAAAGGGAGTTTAGAGGCTTAGTTTTTCCCCACACATAGCATCTTTAAATCTCTTCTTGCTAATCAAATAATTTCTTCTGTTACCAGAACGTTCCACAATTATGGAAGAATTCACATCCAATAGCCATTTTAAACAAATAATTTTTCCCATTTTTGCACAGTTTCCTCTCAGCTGTGGTCAGTTCCTCCTTTCTCACAGTCAGCCACAGACGTTGTCCTCTGGACACAAAATGAAAACCCACACTAACCTCAATAGTCCACAGATAACTTTCTGAGAACATACAGATTTATATGAATATATAAAAATTACAGCAGGCACTGCCTTAAGCAGTATTATATGCCCTTCTGACCATCTCTTTATATCCTTGTTACTTGGTGTATTTTCTTTAGATGACCTAAAAGCAGGTAAAACAAACACAAAAAGGTAAGATTTCGGAAACAGGGGAAGTGCTCATTGCAATTTATTTAGCTTGTATTCTCCATAATCTCTTGGTGACCAGGTCACAGATATCATACACAAAGGGATAATCATAAAAAGACAACGTCATATCAATGATAATAGCAACGTGTACTGAGTCATTTTTACATGCCAATTCATTTTTTCTTTAATATTTGTAAGGTAGATAGTCAAATTATTTCCAATTACAGATGAGGAAACTAAAGCACAAAAAGTTTAATAAATTTTCCTGAAGAAATACAGTAAGTGGCAGAGCTAGAATTTAAATTTAGGAAGTTTAGATATTAAAGTCTGCAATCTCAATGACTACCAACTACCTTACAATAATTGACACTATATATCAAGGCTACCAGGTAAGCTCTGGATTAAGAGGGAGGCTACGGGTCTCCAAAGTCCAAGTCAGGACTGTGTCTTTTAGACCACGCTTCTAAGTGAAGTCTCCTTCAACTCCTTCCAGAAGCCTGCCATTTCCTGAAGAAATTATTCAAGCTCAGAATTACTTCCTTCTATTTCCACAAATGCACCTGTGCCCTTTTACACTTCACAAGAAGTTTAAAGCTTTTTTAATTAGAGGAAGGCATCGTAGAGGTAAAAGTGCTCCTGATAAGATTTTTGTTTTTAAAGATAAAAAGTTAAGACCATTATTATTCAAATTGTCACCACTACCAGCTTGGTTAAATGGACTGAAAAGAATAAAATTCAGCAAAGCCTAGAAGAGAGCCGGTGTGCTCAGCAGGGCTCAGGTCTAGGAACTCAGAATTACATGGAAGAGGTAGTCATAAGTTCAGTCCTGCCTACAGTGTAATTGTGACCGGAGAATGTCTCCATTCACCAGTAGGGCATCAGAGACTCAAGAGTCTGTTGCACTTTCTGAATGCAGAGACCTGGGAAGTAGAACACAGATGTTCTGCTTTCCTCTGGCAGGCAGTTCTTGCTCTGGCCAGGGGCCAGTCTAATTCAGTCCCTGCCTCCCACATACAGGGTGTCCATAAAGTTCACGTGAAATTTTAAAATAGTAAACTGTTGTCATGGGCACAGCAGAGTTACATCAACTGCAGAAAGGGAATAATCTGTCCAGAATGAGGACTTGTTATGAGATTCCCCAAAGGCAAAGGAAAAACCATACATAATTCCTATGAAAACATTTAGATGCTACAGTTACAGAAGCAGACATGGTAAAGGGCAGAAATATTACTGTCAAATGGCTAAGAGTAGTTGTACTATCTGAAAGAGACTCCTAAGGAAGGGGTAAGGAAAACTGGTCAGTGTGTGGAAAGTCACTGGTGGATCTAAAGCTGAAAAAAACACATGAGTCCAGAATAACAAGAGAACTGTATTTTTGGTTTTTCGATATTCATAATCATTTTTTCCTTTTTTCTCTCTCTCATTCCATCCTTTTTTATTTCTCTAATTTTATCCAGATAAACAACTCTATTATGACATTCTAATTTAAAATACATACTGATGTTTATATGTATACTGATATAGGCTCACGTGTGTACATTCACACACACATTATTTTTATAGATGAATGTTTTATACACACACACCTCCCAGAAAATTTCTAGTTGAAATGAGTCTAGAATCAAGTTATTCAGAATCAAATCTTGGCTCTGCCTCCTATTAGCTATGTAATCACAAACAAATTTCCTAACTTTTTTGTGCCTCACATTATTTACAAGATGATGGTAAAAAACACATATACATCACAGGATGATTGCAATAATTAGATAAATTAATAAACATGCATTAAAACATAGCATCTAGCATGTGTTAAATGCTGAACATTATCAGTTATTTTAATGATCATTTCTATTGATATCATTATTAAAATAGCTACTATATCATTAGGAAATGCATTGCCTAAATCTGATTAGGTTGAATCTGAGATTGCTAGGGTGTAATATAATATAAAAATTGGCTGGACAGTTGGACATCCTTTGGAAGACATGTGTTTGTGGATTTGAGGTACCAAGTTCCTGAAGTGCTGTGGCCAGTCTGGAGTGCAACACATGATAAATGAAATCCAAGAGTATTTGGAGTGGGCTAACCAGGAGTTAGGAGGAAGGGAGGGGTGCAGGACAGCATGCTAAATGGGGAGAAATCAGGGAAGCCTGGGCTATTTTGGCTTCTTTACCCCAAGAAGAAATGGTTTCAGTGAAAACCCAACACATACATTCAAACTCTGGAAGTATTACTATAAGGTGGAAAGATACAGTCTTATTCTATGCTGCTGTAAGGGAAAGAATGTTTTTAAATTTTTTTACAGAGAAGAATTTTATCCTGTTGGCTTAAGTCAGTGGTTCTCAAAGTGAGAACCCAAAGAAGTCCCCAAAAACTTTTCAAGGAGTCTTCAAGGTCAAAATAACTATTATTAAGGACCATCATTATTATTACTCTTATAATAATACCAAGATATTAGTTTTCTTTTTCTTTCATTCCCCCATTAGTAGAAAATGGATATTTCTAGAAACTAAATGGCATGAGGGTGCCACAGAGAGAATGGAGAGCACACCTGAGAATCCAGCTATCTTCTATGAAGAAAGACCAAAAATTCTGGAGAAGTGCAAAACTGTGCACCACAACTATTAAATCTTTGGTTTGCAATGTCTTGTTTTCTATACATTATATTTGATTCATTATTATCATTAAATTATTAATATTTTTGAATTAAGTGTCTTAATTTCCGTCATGGTAACTATATGTAGTAGATATAACCCAAATAAAGAAAAATTCTTCATAGTCCACAAGTACAATTAAGAACCAAGTTTATGTTTCAAGAGGAGTCCTGAGACCAAGGAGTTTGAGAACCATCAGTTTTGGTCATAGGACAGGGGATTTGAAATCACACATTTCAAATGCTTTTAGGAGTTAAACATTAAACTGTGCTTTTCTTTAAAAATGTACAATTAGAAAACACACCAACAGTGAGGGTACGGCCTATAAGACATGCGGACATTGACCCTCATGACTGCTAAGATTTCTTTAAATTCAAAGATTGTGCAACTCCCATGTGAAAAAATTGAAAAAGGGAGTTTACTGAAAATACTGTTCTCATAAGTGTGAAAGTTAACAGCTAGGCATGTGGTTAAGGGTGGAAGTTCTGTGTGAAGCAAAAGGTGAAGAACCCCAGTGTAAGAACATGGTGCATTTTGAATCACGGTGCCGGGGTAGCTTCTCTGCTGGAGGTGCTGAGCAGGGACAGCTGTCTGTCAAAGGCAGGGAGGTTTCATCACGAGACCTCTTCCTGGGAGGATGCAGACCCGTGTCCATCTTGGCCTTCCAAGTCTCTCTGAACACACCTGCCACCAACAGGATTCTTTCCTCAAGGAAAACCGTACGAAGCGTGCACAGTTCTTCCTCTGGACATTGTCACAACTGACGACTCTGGAACCTCTGCTCGTCATCCTGGTTCTATCAGTTACGTCTATTCGGAATTTATATAAACATTTCCTATCACTTCATATCCAAATGTAAATGGAGCTGCCCCAAGGTAAACGTGCGACTGTGTGAACACAAACTCCCAGCAGAGGAAATGCAAATGATGTTAAGGACAGGAACAAAAAGATCAACCACAGTAAAAAGCAAATGAAAGGCAAAATGGTCAACTTCAGAAATGCCAGTGTTGCCTCTTAAATGAACATGTTAGGAACCAACAAAATTAAACTCTGACAATAACAGGTGAAAGGAAACTCTCATGCACTGCTAGAAGAGGATGGGGAGACAGCTTTGCTTAAAGCCATTCATCACATGTATGAAGAGATTAAACTGTTTCTAGTGTTTGACACAGAAATTCCAGATCTAGGATACGGTGTTAAGGAGAGATAGTTGTGTGATATATATGGGTAAGGGGGTTGGAATAATGACATGTATTTTAGGAAAAAGCTACCAAAATATTTATCTTTATCTGAGAAGTGATCAACTAGTTCTACGGAAAAATTAAGAAAAATATCCTGGGCGGTGCCTGTGGCTCAAAGGAGTAGGGCACCAGCCCCATATACCAGAGGTGGTGGGTTCAAACCCAGCTCCGGCCAAAAAAAACTGCAAAAAAAAAAAAAAAAAAAAAG
>NW_003852450.1:10497542-10501384 GCF_000181295.1 Otolemur garnettii
AAAAAAAAAAAAAGAAAGAAAGAAAAGAAAAATATCTTTCAAGGCCAAGTTGGTGTGGTATTTAAATACACATTGTCTGGTCCATCAGCCTGAGGACTATTATGTCCTCAGAATGAGCTCTGGCCCCTCTGCTGCTCTGTGGTGGAACATCTCCCTAGGTGGGGCCTGCCCGAGAAGTTCCATGGGAGGAAGAGCCACACATCTCTTAGCAACCAATTTGTCTTTTGCTTCCTGGCTTAAAGTGATACTAACATTTAATGAATTTTTTTGTATGAAAGACATCTGTCGCCCTTCCTGCAAAATATGCAAATAATTACTATAAAAGAGCCTGTGTCTAATGGTAGCAGGCAAGAGAACAAGGCAAAATTCAAAACATGAAGAAGCTGATGCCAGCCTAGAGAGACTCAGGCCCAGGTGTCTCCACTGGCCCATTAACTGTCAGAATGGCCTCTACTTTCTAACCTTAAAAAAAAAAGAAGGTAGCACCATATCACTTATTCAACAAACGTTCTCAAGTGATTTGATTTTAAAAAATAAAAAGCTTCTACAGATTTTCATTCCAATGAGAAGGGATAACCAGATTCTTCATTCTTGATTATCATGAATGGCAACAAGAAAAATTGTTCCTCTCTAACGTCTTCTTGGGGAACCTGAATTGTCATAATTTTCCAGAACCTAGCATAAGAAGAACTTTAGCACAATTCTATCACTCTTGTCCCAGATGTGTTACTTTTAGTATGTAGTATGCCAGGTCACGAATACTAAAGAGGTAACCACTTTTCAGGAAGGGGAAGGAGAGGAAAGGGCAAAAGAAGCACAGAAAACTTGTTACATTGGTCTATAAAATCCCAAGCAAAAGCCTTCCCTGAAGCGACCAACCCTTCATGACAAACAAAAGTACAGATGGATAAATGCTGGCCTGTCCATATCACTCTGACACAAAGAGGTCAAGAATTTATAGATAGTTTCTTACACGAGCACAATTATCCACAGTGGACACTGCCTTACTTTATCCCCTCCTTATCAAGAAAGTGTCATAGTCAAGCTCAATATTTCATCATTCTTTCTATCAGAATACGAGACACCAGTACCAGTCTGTCTATACACATCAAGCTGACACAGTCCCATGACACCAGATTATCTCAAACAGTTATGGGTGTTCAATCATTCATTCATTTCAATATTAATTCAACAAAGACATGTTTGAAGGCTACTGCATGATGTCAGGGACTGGACAGAGGCATTCAGGAAAACATTTCTCTCATGGAGGAGTTTACCACACTAGAAAGAAACTAAAAAGCAAAGAGAGAAGGGCGCTGCAATGACAGACCAGAATGTCCCCGTGGGTGTGTGTGATGGCTGAGGTCCGTGCAGACGTCACACCTCTTCCCCGGAAAAGGGAAAAGCCTGTGCAGAGTATAGTTTAGTTTAACACATTGACTGAGTATTGAATCATAATTAGACTACTTCTGTGTAACTATGGAAAAGATGGTATCAATGCACCTTTTTATGGCCTGTGTAGGAAGAACCTGGCAAGCAGAACCTCTATGAATGTGTTCACTCAGAAGAAGGGCAGGAGTGGTGAAAGATGTAATTCTGAATGGGTAGAGGCCAGCTGTGAAAAGGCCACCGATGACCTGTGATGACCTGCAGTGGAGATCCACTTAGCAAGAATGGCCTTTCAAACTTCTGGGGTTTCCATTTGGGTAGAGATTGGGGAAAAAAAAGAGCACAGAGCAAAAGTTTTCTCACTCTGCTTGGCAACTTTTGCTTCTGAACTCAGTCAGAACCCGGAAGTAGGAAGAGAGTTAAAAATAAAATATCATTTTTTTTCCAATGATAATTGATTTTTCTTCTATAAAACTGAATATACTTAATTCAGGAGTGTTTGGAATTTCAGAGGATGTCTGTAATGAATCTATTTTTAGTTGACCTGAGGGTGTTATTATTCTTGGCATCTTGTTCTTAAGCTGGGGAGAAATAAATCCCCATTGTTTGACTCCAGTAAAAATAGAAAATAGTGTGGCTTATAAAAGTCGGATTTCTTCAGTAGAAAAAAAGAAAGGTGAAAGCACCAGTAATCTGGTGATAATATTCATGAACACTTTGTCAACCAGCAAACTTGGAAAAACTTAACTTTCTCAAACCTTCATTATCAACACCATGATGAGCAAAAGCAGCCAGCTAATTTTTTCTGCTCTAGTAACCGGATGGCTTGGCTTTCGGTATAAATTTTGCTTTATTGAAAAAGGTAAATCAAAAGACTTAACCTAGATATGAATCCACAGATACACGGTATATGTAAAAAAGATTCTTGATTCCATCCTAGGGTGGAGCGAAAATGTTCCATAAACACAAGAAGTGGATCCTCCACTTAGAACAACGCTGATTTTTCCCTACTCTAATTTAGTCTCCTGTCCGCTGCTCCTCCCTAGGACTCCTCCAGCGGGTCTGCCGGCTTTGACAATCGCTAGTCACAGGATGTGGCTGCCACAGTTTTTACCTCCATCTGGCAGAACACAACCAACGTGGCTGAGCTCTCTGCTCTCACTTTACAGCAACTGAACTTCCTTGTGCACCCGCACCCCACTCGTTCCGTGACGTGCATTTCTCGTAAAACCACAAGTCAGTAAACTTCCTCAGGGAACTTGTAGCAATGCATGACACAAATGATAACCCTGTGATCGGCGGCAGAAGTGACCGGACTAGCTCTCTGGGCCCACCATCAATTTCTGGACAGAAGTTTCTAATGGCCCTTAGTAGCTCCCGCTCAGGACACTGCACATAGATGAGGCCCTCGTCCTCTGCTGGCAGGCAGCTGGAGCCCAGGGAGGCTAACCTGGGGTGGGGGTGGGGGGGAAGAAAGGAAAGTAACAACACCCTGTGATTTAAAAACTGAGGAAAATAGATGCCTATTGCTTCTGTATGCGAAGGGTGACAATACACCTGTGACCCTTTCACTATGAAGCCCTGATGTGTGTTCTAATCAATCTTATAAGAAACGACTACTCGACGCAGTGGCAGGGGTCTTAGGAAGAGGCATGGCCTAGTGAGCACCCATGATTTGAAGCGAGTCCTATGAATCTTTGAAATGAGGACCAAATTATTGTGCCTTCTGGTAGGTATGACTTGAAACTACAAAGATAATTTTTACATAATAAAATTGTCAGTTACCGTGAGTATATTTTTATATCATTTTGTTAAACCTTTAATATTTCCAGCATTTACTATCTCACCACTAGTATAAAATTCTCACCTATGAATCTCTTAAGTTTGTAAAAATACATGATGTCCCTTATGGTCCTTGCGGACACTACCAGACAAACTTCATGGTGAATTGTGCTTAGAAGATGATTTCTGATCAAGCGTCCAGCAGTGAACCCTGGAGTTTAGGATTGTGCAATGTTACCACTGGGGAACCCTAAACAAATTTATTTCAACAAGCTACCAGTATTCACTGAAGGTGGTGAGGATGGGCAGTTTTGCCCTCAGATTTCATTTGGCAATGCCTGCAGACATTTTTGGCTGCCCCAGCTCTGGTAGGAGAAGAAAGTATTTCTACATCTAGTTTGTGGAGGCCAGGATGTCTCCAAACACCTTAATGCAGAGGTCAGTCCAAGTCTCCAACCAAAATATCTCCAGGGCCAAGGTTGAGAAACTAGACTAAGCACTAAATCTCACTGAAAAAGAAACTGAGACTTAACAAATTAAGTAACTCACCCAATCCTACATATCAGAACCTAAGCCTAGGGGGAAAAAATTAATGGAGTTAAGATTTAAAACTTGTGGCCCGCGCCTGTGGCTCAGTGAGTAGGGCACTGGCCCCATATACCGAGGGTGGC
>NW_003852450.1:10502684-10561828 GCF_000181295.1 Otolemur garnettii
AAAAAAAAAAGATGGCATGTTGGGCTCCACCTGTGGCTCAAAGGAGCAGGGTGCCGGCTTCATATGCCAGAGGTGGTAGGTTCAAACCCAGCCCCAGCCAAAAACTGTGGGGGAGTGGGGGAAGGAAGATGGCAGACTTAAATAAGGTAGCTGAAATGTATTTAGGGGGAGGGAGGGACCAAAGTCACTTGTTACATGTTGTATTTTGTTGATTGATGAGTTTAGCATACTAATTGCCTATAAAACAGTACAACACATACATGGGGAAAATATATCATTGCCCTGTCTTCACTAAAAACAAATCTAGTACTTGTAATCTGTATACATAACTATTTGGGGTACCATGGAATCCCTAATTTTAAATTGCTTTTTCCTTATAAAACAAGAGAATAAAATCTTAAATATTACACTGTGGTTTCAATCCACTAGCTAATTTTTTTAATCAGAGAAAAATAAGGTATATATTTTTAAATTCTTTTGTACAGAAAGAATTTTAATCTGACCCATGTGCCATTCTTATTGTCAACCTCTGGAGGTTTTTTAACAACATTTCGATGGACCTTAAATCAATTAACACTCTAAAGAAAAACATCTGTGGCTCTGATGCATTTCAGAGTGGCTCTTAATATTGTTTTTCTAAAGAATGTAAAATATATTTAATTTTAAAAGCCACTGAAAATTCCATAATTCATTGCATGTTAAAACAGTAGGTATTAAAATCATATCAATTTTATTAACATGAAGCATATCTGTAAGAGAGGATTATTAGGAAAGCCAGAGGAAGGAAATGTTTTCTTGCCCATCAAATCCAGATGTTCAGCTCATAAAACAGAGGCCTAGAGAAAAGGCAAGTTATAATCTCTGATATCTTAGAGATATGTTACTTCTGAGAAAATTCATGAACAAATGGATTCTTAGATGAATAATGTTTTACTTTTATTTTACAATAGAATAATATTTCCTATGTCAAATATGGAATGGGATAATGGATGAATTATAATGAAAAGCATATTTTTCCCACAAACACCTTCATATAAATATTTTGTTTTAAATATGTGGGGTGCTCTATCAAAATATAGATCCATGATAAGCATTTTTTCCATAACTATGACAAACCAGGACTTTATGGCTTCTATTAATTTTTTCTTTTTTTCTGTGGTCTATTGCAGAACAGATTAAATATAATAGTTGGAGTCTTTGACACTATGCCACACTTCTGTATTTTGATTTATAATATAATATATGAACCACTTTTTGTTTATTAAATCAAGATTTCAACTATTATTCTAACTCTCAAAGTGAAAAAACACTGTTATTACTAATCATAATAACAGAATTTTACTAATTCAGAATTTTACCAATAACAGAATTATTTTACTAATAACAGAATTTTACTAATTATAATAGTAACAGTTATGGACTACTTTATTACTAATTATAATAGTAATCACAGAATTTCTGCACTTTTGTGGCTTTCTAACTGCTTAAATAATTTTACAACTCTTTTTATTATTTCATTTCATTACAGTTTATGAAGTGCTTGTACATTTCTTTTCTATAACCACTCTATACTTCAAAACGCAAATGTTAAAATTTAGTTGAAGAAAACACACTTTATTAAGGATAACAAAAAAAGTCATTTTGGATTCTTTGAGCATAATGTCCCTTTTTCTTTTTGAAAACTAATTAAGATAGATGGGACAATGTGTATAGGTAAATTGATATTCATAGAAAATATCTTCGGGTTTTACAATGTTCCTAAGAATAGAACGTGACAAAACTGGCACACAGTTTACATCTGACAACTGAAGGTATTTTTATTATTCTTACTCTCCCATCTTTGAAGTGCTCCTTACATGGTATCTGATTGGCTCCTCTTCCGGAATGTGGCGGTTCCGCTCGCCTTTGATCTCTCCCGCGCCATTCCCAATAGTTCTTTCATCTGTACCTTCTCGCTGCCCTCAACATACCACCACCTTCTAGTCTTAGAAAAGGGAAAATCTTTGATTTCAAAGGCTTTGGTGATTTTCTCTTTTAGGTCACCCTGAAAGTACCTCCTTTCATCTTCCTTGGTGCAGGGACCCACCCCTCCTTTCTTGAACCTCATCTTAAATGGACTCCTGGGTTCCATCTGTTCTAACATGGCCATTCAGCTAGAAGGAATGTTATTTCTTGCATTCAAACTTTCATAATTGAAACAATAGGCCAAAAATCAGTGGCCCTGGTTGACACAATTGAGCTAACCTCTGATTACTGAGGTTGGCCAGGCTTTTGTCTCCCTATCACTTACATACAACTGGATTTTTCTGCTTTGTAGTAAATGATACTTTCTGATGCTCATAGGATGGTGCCTACATGCACAAGCATCTATTTCTCACACGCATACATGTTGCTTATATTACGTAGGTGCCCTTTCAATCTCTGTCTTCCCTTCCTCCCTCATTCTAGTTCTCCTCTCTTTATTCTTTCAAATGAAGATTAAGTAGTTGTGCTTAAATGTCTGCTTTCTATCTGTCAGAAAATTAAAACTTAAGGAGAAGCAGAAAGAGAAAGCCACAAAACTTTCTCCTGTGCGGAGCTTTTTCAGTATAATGTCATCAGTGAGATCAGAGTTTACTGCCAAATTATCTGATGTGCCCATTTTACAACTTAAGCAAAATATCATATTACCAAAAAAGTATCAATAATATTCAGATTACTTACTCATTTGGTTTAACCATGATTCTGTTTCCCCTAGTAAAACTAGGAACCAAGTACGATCTATACATTCAGTTAATTATCTGAAGAATTATGAATTGGGCTGCAATAAGCATTCTGGAACAAATATCTTTGTTGTAGTGTGATTTTTGGTCTTCTGGATATATATCTAGTAGAGGAATTATAGGATCAAATTGCAGGTCTATTTTTAGTTCTCTAAGTGTTCTCCAGATGTCTTTCCAAAAGGAACGTGGGGGGAGGATGAGTAGAGGGAGGGTGATTGGCGGGACCATGCCTATGGTTCATCTTATGAGGGTACATGTGAATCTTTCTCTAAGTAGAATATAAACGTCTTAACACAATAACTAAGAAAATGACATAAAGGCTATGTTAACCAGTTTGATGAAAATATTTCAAATTGTATATGAAAATACCATACTGTACCCCATGATTGCATTTATGTACACAGCTATGATTTAATTAAAAAAATTTATCGGAAGAATTAAAAACAAAATGTAGAAGCAAATCAAAAGCTGACTTAAAGGACCTGAGAAAGTGCCAGACTCACGACACTCAGTGTGACTTCCCTTTCTCAATCCCTTCTTTCTCAATGTTAGTAGTGTACTTAAAATTAGAGTAAGAAAAATTAAATTGAACTATTCCCTTTTAGGATATGATACTCAGTAAATTTTGTGGTAGATATCTGGAAAGATAATTCACAAATTTACTTATGTTAAAGACAAACATAAGCTAGGCTTTAAAATGATTTGTGTACTAAAGTTAAAGGAGACAACATTGGGAAAATGTTGAGAATAGTGCTTGGCACACAGTAAACACTATTTTCCCTATTAGCCAACTTTTTCTTCTAAGCTAACTACCAATTATAACAAAAATAGGTTGCTCTAAAAAAATCTGTTTTAAGAAAACCTGCCAAGCCAGAGATAAAATTTTTCAAGGATATTGGATTCTATCTAATATCTGCGAAAATGGTAACCAGTTAGTTTTCAAATTTCTCAAAGTAATGGAACATTTAAAATTTGGTTTACTAACAAGCTTTCTGTAAACATACACACACACACACACACACACACACACCATCAACCTAAGTATTGGCTTAAATAGTATTTTTCAATGTTTTATCAGTATGCATGGCAGCAATATAAATGCTGCTGAGTGACTCAACAGAGCATTACCTTTTTGAGACAATTTAATTAAAATATCTAATTCTTTAGTCTCTTAAAACAAATTATGGGGGGGATTCAATGGAGGAGGGTAAATGGTGGGACTATTCCTCCTATGGTTCATAGTGCAAGGGTACATATCAAATCTATTCAGCACAGAGTATAAATGTCTTAACACAATAATTAAGTAAATGAGGTAAAGGCTATATTAACTAGTTTGATGTAAGTGTTCCTAATTGTATATGAAATCAGCATATCGTGCCCCATAAAGGCAGCTATGTATACATGATCTATGTGTTTATGATTTAATAAAAAAAAAACAAATTATGCTAAGTTGTACCACTCTCTTTTTTTAATAGCTAAGCTAGCAAGGGATATATTAGTAGAAGATATTTAATTCTTCCTAATTATAAATTCCTTCATAATCACTTTTCAAATAATAGTAAAGTTAAATGAGGAGATTCGTTGGATGTTTATGATGAACCTTTTAAGAGGAGACATGAATTGGGGTTTTTATATGAAATTTACTGAATTCTCCAAGGCAAGATATATTTCTGCTCTTACTAGCTACTCACTCACTTTCTTTTCCAAACCCCTCCTTACAACCCTTCCTTATATGAAGTTTCCAGGGTTTGGAAATAGGTCCTCTGGTCTTCTCCAACTAAATACTTCTTTTTACACTATCACATCCAGTCTTTTAGCTTTAAATTTTCATCTGAACACAATGTCTCTTAAATTTATGTTTCCGGTCAAGAGCCATCTAAAGAGCCTCAGACTCTTATCTCTGGACATCTCTACTGTCTAATGAAAATTCAGACCTTAGTAAGGAGCAAAGCAGAACTCTTGATTGTTTGCACCTGACTTGGCTCTTTCCCATCCCTGGTGCTCATGGCTGGGTAGGGGGAATGCAGTGGGGGGTGGGGAGGGGTCACTACCAATCACTCTCTGTAGCTTCTTTGTCCCTTTCATGCAGCAACTATTCTTGATGCCATGTAAATTCCTCCTTTTCCCACTTGACTGCCAACACTTGGTCCAAATCACCAATCCCTTCCTCCCTGCAATTCAGTTGCCTCCGTGCTGGGTTCAGGATGTGCCTCACTTCCCAGCTATTCTCTATATAGCAGCCAGAGCAGTCTCTTTAATATGAAAATAAGATTAGGTTATTCTCTACTAAAAATTCCAAATGGCTTCTTCCCATTACACTTAAGTAAGGTGACCAGACGTCCCGCTTTTTAACAATTTGTCCTGAGTCCCATGGCATTTTTAAAAAACCCCGATTTCTGGAAAGACTGCATGACATACTAGGAAATGGCGAGACAATGGCAAGGGAATATATGTCAGCTGCTGAAAAGGTTAATGTAACTCCATTTGGGAATGAAGAGGTTAATGTAACTCCATTTGGGAATGAAGAGGTTAATGTAACTTCATTTGGAAATGAAAAGGCTAATGTAAACTCCCTACTCCCCTCCTGGACAAGGTCAACCAGTCTGGTGCCCTATTCCTTTAAGCCACAGGCACCACCCTATACATAATTTTTTTTAATGTATTATATTTGTAAATTGTACTTATGTTGAAATTAAAAATATATATATTACAGGACTATTTTTGCATTCTATGAAAATTTTTGTTGCTCCACATAGACCAAATTTTTAATTAAAACATCCCCCCATCCCACCCCCTGTCAATGGCGTCCCGCTTTACCAATGTTAAAATCTAGTCACCTTAACTTAGGGTAAAATTCAAATCCTTTCCATTTCCAACAAGGTCCTACAAGACTTTCCTTCTTACCTTTCCCGTCTCACCCCACCACTCAGTTTTTACTCATACGCCACAGACCCTGGATCCTTCTGTGTCCTGGATGCACCCATGTGTTTGCTTTTGCCCTGGGGCTAGTCTCCTCCCTGGTCCTCTCCATATGGGTGTCTGTGTTCTTATCAGCCAACAGAATGATGCTGTTTCAAAAAGGCCTTCCCTGACCACTCTGTCTGAAGGTGCATTTGCCCCTGAATCTGCCCTCTCTCCACCATATCACACAAAGTTTCTTCACAGTGCTTGTCTATATCTGAAGTTGTCTCCATTATTTATTCATTTTCTTGTTTTTCTATCTGTCCTTGCTAGAATGTAAATTTCATGAAAACAGTTATCTTTTCTGATTTATTTACTACTGTATCAGCACTTAGAATAGTTCTTGGCACAAAGTAAGGGGCTCTATAAACAACTAGTAAATCAATGAATGCCATGTATATCATCTCATTTAATAACTCTTGCCATTATTCCCATTTTACAGATGAGGAACAGAGGCTGTTAATAGTAATTTCCCCCGTGTTTCATGACCGGTAGACTTACAGTGGAATCCAGGCAAGATTTCAAAGACATCATACATACTTTCAAAGGATAGCTTGGGCCAGTGCCTATAGCTCAAGCAGCTAAGGTGCCAGCCACATACACCAGAGCTGGTGGGTTCGAATATAGCCCATGGCTGCCAAATAACAATGACAACTACAACCAAAAAATAGCTGGGCATTGTGGTGGGCACCTGTAATCCCAGCTACTTGGGAGGCTGAGGCAATAGAATCACTTAAGCCCAAGAGCTAGAGGTTGCTGTGAGCTGTGATGCCACAGCACTCTACGCAGGGTGAGAGCTTGAGACTCTGTCTCAAAATAAATAAATAAATAAATAAATAAATAAATAAATGAAAGGACAGCTTGTCTGAATCAACACTTCTAGCACCATCCCTTTTAAGTTACTTTCATCCTTTTTTTGCCCTTTTCTGTCATATCTTGCTTCCTCTCATACTCAAAATTTCAAGTAATAGCTGCTGTTTCACTTATTTTTTCTTAGCCCAGGTTTACCTTAATCATACCTAAGGTATCAATAAGTAAATTCAGAAAATAAGAACATGGATCATTGAAAAGGAGAAATAGAGCTTATGAGGTGGAAGCTAAAATCTTATTTAGCCAACTGGGAATCTAAGTCTACAAAGTCAAAATAGAATATTTGACCCAAATGATCTGATTGAACATCTACATTTATCATATTAACTAGACCATAAACTTTTTTCCCCCCGAAGTTATAGCTAACTTGTCTCAGGAATTAAAAAAAGTATAAGAAAGATTTAATTGATTCATTTAAAATGCTTCTTGGATGACTATGAAAAGATTATCTGGTGTCTATACTTCCTGGAATAAGATGAAAACCTCATGTGTTTTCCATGATCAAAGTGCTTAACAAAGGTCAAATTACTTCCCTTGCACATCAAAAACAAAAAAATCTAGATTACTTTGGTGAATTATTTAATGTCTTTCACTTTATGTAATATCAAAAACAAATTAGGTGGGGGAAAATCCATTCTTTCCATCATATCACTCACCTCAAGACAGACTTAGTCCTGTACTGCATTAAATTCTTTTTCAAGATGATTGTAACACATCACATCTGTGTTATTTGTGTGGCATCAGCATTCATAGGAAAGACATATTAATCGGTCAAAGAAGTCTTTTTGCCTTTTGTAAAAGACAGATGACCTTAAGTGAATTAGACCTTGCTAAAGATAAGGAAGAGGCTCAGTGCATAATGGTTCATATACGTAGTAAATGAGCTCCTACAAACGACACCTGAGAAACTACCATCTCCCTTTAAGTCCTGCTGTGATTTGCCCACCATCATCTAGTCATGTCTTCAACTACCTACCTGCTGAGAAGATTGATTAACCAGTGGAAAAGTAACAGACCTAGAAACCGACCCAGGAACTCCAGCCCTCAACTCATCCCAGCCCCCACTTGTTAGTAGATGATGACCTTGGGAAATTTCTCTGAAGACCACCAATAAAAGAACTAAGGATTTGTTTGTGTAGTATGTATTCGTGTATGTTTTAACTTTTCCTCTTCAAATAAATATCTTATATCCAGAATAAATCACAAAACAAGACAAAATAAATTAAAACTATTGTCAAAGCCCTGTTTGCATCGATCACCTTTATTTTTTTTTGAATAACTAATAATAATAATTTTATACAACTTAGTGGCAGTTCCAAAGTGTCTATAATTGAAAAGTCTGCAGAGAAAACCTGGCCTGGAGGTAGTCTTGTGACAATAGAATTTTTACTTAGTATATCATACAGAGTTATTGAAATAGTGATCTTTAAATTTATAATTTAAAAAAGATCGACAACTCAATAATTATCTGTGGCAAAGTATATTATTACCTTGGGGAGTAAATTCTGGAATGCTGATGGAGATTTAGGAGGATTTAAAACCCACTTCCAAGCAGCCACTGCCACAGAGAGATTCTAGTCTTCGTGAACATAGTCATTGAATATGGGATGCCCAGCCAGGAGTTCAGGGAAAACACTCACAGCAGTAGTTGTTCATCAGATGGATTAATAAATTAATAAATAAATGAATAGATTTATTTGGCCTGATCAAGTAAAGAAACTTTTTAGGGCTTGCCTAGTAAGAATCTGTGAGATTTTTGTATGCCTATTTACTCATTTCTGTATTTCTCCAGTTGCCATGATTCTAAGTCATGATTTACTTAGAGAGCAATCAGAATATGCAATTTTATACACAGCATGTGATCAAAAGAGGGAGGAAAAAAAATCCAAAATGTTAGCAAGGACTCTAAGCAATTTCTTCTCTCTCCTATTTCCTGGTATTTTCCATATAAAAAAAATATTCCCATGAATAATTCACTTAAATGACAACAACAAAAGGATGGAATCATTAAGTGCTTTTCTAACAGAGGGTGGTGGTTGCCATCCATTCATTCAGCAAACTATCACTGAGCACCTGCGGGCCCTGGTAAACCAGCAGAGACCCAGTGGTAACCTACTGACCTTACCAGCTACCGTGGAAGCCAAGGAAAGAGAGTGCCAAGAGGGTTATTCACATCATCCGTCACAGCACAGGATCATCACAGCAAAAGAGCCACCATTCAGGGGGAAAGGGGTAGAAGAGCAAGGGACATACAGAGGGCTGCCCAGAAGATGTGATCTTTGGACTAAATTTTGAAAAGCAATTATAATTTTCCCAGTGGGAAAAAAAGATGTGGAGGGGCAAAAAAAAAAAAAAAAAGCAAACAGCATGGTCAACAGTTAGGAGACAGGAATATATTATATTCTTAGGAAAGTGAAAGTTACTACAAGGGTCTATAGTATAGTTCCCAAGGTGGTTATAGATAAAGCCAGAGAGGTTTGAAGGGATTCAATTAGAATTGCATGTGCAATGCTGAATGCTGTCACAGACCAAAGGAGGATAATTAGACACTTTCCCCACTCACCCTTTTACTCTGAGAACATTTTAAATTGTCATCTTGATTCTTCTCTTTACTTTTGTCCCATTAATGGATAAAAAGTTAACACAAGGTATGTAGGTTAATTAGAAGAATATCCCACAAAGGAAAGAGAATTCAGATATGATAATTTTAGACCACAAACCAGTCCTAGTAGTGTTTCTAAAGTTCCCATTGGCTACCTAGCAAATAATTAAAACTGTCTTAAAATCTCAAAATAATTCTAGATGAAAGAGCTCTAAATCTCAAAATGATTATTCCCAATTGAAATTTCAACAAAACATTAATTTGAGAATGGCTAATACTGCCCAAAGTCTGACACAAGTGAAAATTATATTACATAAATTATATCTCATAAATTACATTTTACGTAGCATTGAAATGTCAAGGAAAATTACTTTTAACTGCCAGTAACTACACAGAGGAAATGTTTCTGGACAAAAAGAAGAATTACAATGCTTTGGAAAATTTAGATCTGTATTGTTTGACAAGAAAAATTACACTTAAAAAAATGATTTCCGCAAAGGATATTTCCCAGAGGCACAAGCTACAATCAGTAAAATTTGATGCATGTAAATTTGATTCATAAATCAAATAGATTTTGCAAATATTAAATGAAAGTGATGCTGTTGAACATTAATTCAGTAAAATAAAAAATAAAAATTGACTGCGATTTATAAAATACTCAGGGAATAAAATTTACATAATGGATTCTTTTTCTGCAAAATTTGTCTCCCATGAAAACTCATAAATGTTGGTATATGCTAATCAAGTGTTTATTTTTATAAGAGTTGAGCTAAAACATCCTTGGTATCAAAATCAAGGGAGCAGAGTGTTCTCTGCACAATGGGGAGACATTAAAGGGGCCATCTACAAAGGTGGGTTTTGCATTTTACAAGGACTATTCTGGTAATGGCAGGCGTGCAGCAGAGACTGAAGGGAGCCAAGACTTTTAGCTGTGTTATAAGAAATGGTAAGAATCCCTAGCGAAGAGTTGTAGGAGGCAATGGATTTACAAACCATTTAGAATGCAGTCTAGGCTGTGCCCATAGCTCAGTGGGTGGGGTGTTGGCCACATGCACCAGGGCTGGTGGGTTTGAACCCAGCCCCGGCCTGCTAAAAACTAACAGACAAACAAAACACACACACACAAATAGAATGTAGTCCAGAGTAGCCTGAAAATCCCTGAAATAAGGGATTCAAAGTTAAAATGATTGAAAGATCTGTCGGAGTTTGTTTCCCTGTCACGTGACCTTAAACTATTCCTTCAGCTCTTCACGGTATCTCAAAGAATGAGATATAATTTGGAATCATGCTTAATGCTAAAGAGCTACATGCTGTGGTTTCACGAGATCACACATACAAAAAAATACAACTTTGCAGAATGTCTTATAGTTTTCAAAGCATTTTCACAAATAGCATCACTTTCAATGCTTATAGCACTTTACGGATGAGGAAACTGTCACAAAGATAAAAAAGAACGGCTCTACATCCTGCAACTCATAGAGTTAGGCTGTGAACATTTTCCTTACTCCGGATGCCATGACATGCTCCAACTTGGAATGGCTTCTGCCTCGTTTCTGATTGTGCTTAATTTTGTATCTGGAAACAAATTATTGTCTTTTTCTGCAAGTAGAAATACTTAAAATATAGTGGCCACACTGTATTGCTGTCATGTTGTCCTTTTGATATCATTTCTTAGCATCACTTCTATGTACGTAGGTTTCTCTATTTTCTTGAATAACAGGACACATTTTTACATTTAAAATGCAGAGACTTTCTTCTTGCCTATCAGTGATTTTCATTAGGTCCACTGAACCAGCGGTTCATAGCCCAAAACATGTGTGTGTGATGCTGACCTGTCCTCAGCTCTGGCCTTCTACTCCAGCACTGGCAGATCAGTTTGGAAAGTAATTTTTTAAATATATGAATAGTGGTATTTATGCTTTAGTATGACTGTGTCATGATTACATTACTACAATGCAGGAAAGATGAAGGAGAAATGGACGTTTGAGAGAGCTAGCGCTTCCCTTTCAGATACCTGTCTCATTTCAGCAGGAAATAAATGCGTAATCTTGAAATATTATATGGCTAAAGACAAAAGAATATGTCAATGTTTATTTAATCTTGGGTCTTTAGTAAAGAATCTAATAAAATCAATGATAATTTTGCTGATTATCATTTCAGAAGTGAATCAACTGTAGGAACTATAAATGAGCAGAGAAGATGCTTGTTTATTTCACTAACATTGACTGCATGTTTATTTATGTGAGTTCTGGATGAAAAAGCAGAGAAGTTTTTGTTTCTTTCATTATCTTTTGTGGTGATTCTTAAACACGCAATTCCCTGAATACAGCAGTCATTCCCTACACTCTTTTACAGACCAAAATTGAAGTAGCACATTGACATATAGACAGGAATTCGGATTGACATAAAGATTTTAGGCAATAAAATCTTTAGATTATATTAGAATATATAATATATTAGAATATATTAGATATTTTCTAATCTAAATAGAGGCTAAGGCCATGCACACAAAATTCGATGATTACCATAATCTTTATTTTTATATATTTAAGTATTATATAGAAATAGACATCACATTATATAGTTAAATGAATAGCATGTGATAATTTATATTTTCCTTTTCCATTCCTTGAAGAGTTCTATGTACGCAAAGTCATAGCACTGATCTTTTGGTAACAGGCAACTGACAGGGAGTTGGGTGTCCAGTACTGACAAAGATATTTACAAAAATTAAGTTTAAAAATTGAGATTAAGTTACATTTCTATTCCAATTTTCCCTTGTGTAAGTCTTGGAAAATGATAAGATGCCTGGAAAAAAATCAAAAGTCTGTGGTGATGAACGCTTTCTTTCTTTCCCCCGAGCTCACTTACAGATGCATGGCCTGAACATAAAACCTCACCTTCACGAACACTGTGTCTTTACCAACGAAATGAGTCAACCTGGCTACAAATCCCTGCCTCTCCGTACTCAGATTGATATTCGTCTTCACACTATGTTCTAAGAAGTGATTCCCAGCCCTCTGCAAACACTCAAAATGTTAGATTTTCAAAATATCTGTGTGCATGCAGTGTAATGCCTGGGGTGTGCCATATTCCATCGACCCCGAACCCTAGCATCAGTACTCAAACCAGCACCTGCAAGGGCCAGACTTGATTTTCTTTGTTATTCCTTCAGCTAGATAGAAATTTCCCTTCTCCTTCCTTACTTTTCCTCCTGCGGGCAATTGTATTTGAAGAATAAAACACCCACCCCTATCATCCCTACCTCCAACCTTTGATATTAATAACATTTTCCAAAGAGCTGGTCAAGGAAAATCTAGAGACAACATTCTCTCTCATCTCTCGTATGGATTTTTAAGAAGTCAGTAGGATCCTTCCAGGTAAGAGGTGAGAAAGGAAATGAAAGAAGAAAATAACCCCGAAGAGGACAAAGCCTGGAAACATCTAGACCCCAAATTAAGTTATTCAATCCTGACAATGTTCTTCTACCACCTTCTCCCTTCCATTTTGCCCCTGGCGGATTTTTTGGTTTCATATTCTCCCTCATGTTGGCTTTCCTTTCTGAAATTTTCTCCTCCTCTTCTCCTTCGTCACATAAGCTGCAGTTTTATAATTTAAAAATGCCATTATTTATTCAGTGCCTGATAAGAAATCAGGTAGAGGAGATACAAAAGGGTTTCAGACGTGGTTTCTGCTTCCGCGAAGGCCACTATGGCAGCAAATCCACTGATGTGTACCTCAGCATCGGCATCATCATTATCCTTACAACAACAATAACAACGCGAAATAGCACCCGAAAAATGCCAAGAGAAGGTGACAGAAAAGTATAACAATTTCACTGGAGCTATTTGGGGGCAAGAGTCACAAAAGAGAGTGTCAGAGCTGAGATAGGAATTGGCCAGAGCCTTAAAGGCATTAAGAAAGTATAGAGGGACTGGGTGTTGAAACTACCCCCTGCTTATTCTCTTTTAATCAAACATAAGAGAAAAAGAAAAGAAAGCTCCTTGCTCAGCTCCAGGCCTAGATCCCAGCTTGGCAGTGCATGCATTTGCTCTGGCAAGAGGATTAAAACTTATACCAAAGGCAATGCTCTCATATCAGATTTTCCCCTTTTAATTTTATTTTTTAAGCTGTACATATACATATATATATATATATATGTGTGTGTGTGTGTGTGTATATGGAATGAGACCAGACTGATTAGAAAACTATTACAATTTTTTTTTCTTTTTGTAAAGAGACAGAGTCTCACTTTATCACCCTCGGTAGAGTGCCATGGCATCACAGCTCACAGCAACCTCCAACTCCTGGGCTTAAGTGATTGTCTTGCCCCAGCCTCCCAAGTAGCTGGGACTATAGGTGCCCACCAGAACGCCTGGCTATTTTTTCCTTGCAGTTTGGCCAGGACAGGGTTCGAACCCACCATCCTCAGTATACGGGGCCAGCGCCCTACCCACTGAGCCACAGGTGCTGCCCCCAAACTATTAAATTTTACAGATGAAAAATAACAAAACCATGAACTAGGATGATGACAATGGAACGTTAGATGAAGAAAAAGGTTGTAGATATTATTCAAAACAAAAATTCCAGGACTTAGGGAGCATTTTAAATGTTTGAATTTCGAAAAGGTGGTAAGTTCCGTGCTTCTGATAAATGAGCATAGAGATGAAGAATCAGAATCCCCAGGGCATAGTAGGCATCAAGACATCCAAGTGGAGAAAATAAGAATAATTGGCCAAAGACTGAAGCCCATAAAAACCCAATATTTAAAAGGTAGACAAATAAAGAGAACTAGCAGACGGATGGATAGAAATAGAGATATAGACAGATAGATAGATAATAACTAGCATCTCTAATGCACAGACATATAACTAATATGCGTGTGTATCTATTTATCTGTGTATACAAACAATGTTGAAACACCTGTGTTCCTACACTAGTTAGTTGTCACTGGTGAAAGGATAGCAAATAGACCGGAACAGAGACAGAGCAGAGCTCAAACTAACCACTCTGCCCCTGTGCTTAGTGACAGAGAGAAAAAAGAGGAAAAGGAAATCTAGACCCTTCACCTCACCTTACTTCCTCTAACAAAAGGCACTTCAAACTCTACCACTGAGAAGGGTCACAGGCAGGTTTTCAGTGGAAAATATTTTATTAAAATCAAACCATAGGCAGTACATCCCCAAATCTTTATATTTAGGACTTAGAATTGCTTATCTAAGTCCATCACTACTTTGCAATAAACACCTGTGATGTGCAAGGCATGGTACATGTTTGTAACATGCAACATAGATATATATTTTAATGCAGATGGAAAAAATGAAGAATTATGTGCAGGAAATGAGCCTTAACTGTTGTGACTCATAACAGAACTCACTGCATAGTCATATAGCACTATGAACAGCTCTTAACTGTTCTGCTCTGGAGGGGCAGGTTTGCCTGGCATTACACCTCTGTTAGAACCAGAGGATGCTCGCTCAGACTTTCATTCTCAAAACCCTCATTACCCCTAGACTTATTTAGAAATTTTAAATGAAGTTTTGGTTCCCGTTGTCATACAGAGAGCCACAGAGCAAGGAGATTGGGAACTTCTGTGTAAAACGGACCCCAGAGTTGTTGTTGCCTTGGCCAAACTTAAGTTTGGCCCTGTCTGCACGTGCAGTTCAGAGATTTAATAAAATATCTGAATTGTGCACAGATTGGTATTGCTCAACATTTGGCTCCATTTCTTTATACCTTTAGAATATACAATCAATTTTCTGCCCCGAAGTCTATATTTCCTGTAGATACTAAACTTTGAGATTTTAAGACAAAACATAGAATTTAACTCACATGTTGCTAATAAAGAAAAACATATAATTTAAAGCATTAAGCACTTTCCAAATTACACAATGCATGACAAAACAGTACAAAACAATGTTTGCAGATGCAAATTATTATGTATACATATGATTCTCCACAAATAAGTATACCTTTCAGAAAGACTATAAAGGCCTTCTAGAAAAATATTTGCTCTTGCTATTTATGTGAGCAATTGAAGATAAATCTCGTTTTTCTCAAAATAAATCTACATATATCTGTCCATTTATTTGCAGTATAAATTATTTAACAAAATTGATTTAATGGATTCTAGGTCCTATTATACTCTTATTTAGATTACAAATTTCAAGATGTTTCTTATGGTAAAAATCCTGTATTAGATTAAGTTTAAATTTTCATAGTGATTGGCACGGTGGCCCACAAAATGTTTCAGCAATATTTATACTCACTTAGAAATGCTTTTCAATATCCTGAGTACAAAGTTTTAATGAAAATATGCTGATTTATCATAAAACACACAAATATATATGCCACCATATTAAAAATACGGTTTTTAATTTATTCTTTTTAATTTTTAATTTTAATTACAATTTTTAATTTTGATGATGATGTAATTTTTTATAGAGATGACTGGGCAACATTGTTTGTACCAGGCCATATTACACCTATATAGATTCTTAAAATTTATCTTTTCAACAAGAAAATAATGGCAACAACACAACAATAAATCTTGTGCTGTTGTGCTTTCCACTATCCTAGATCACCCAAAATATAAATTGACAATGTAACATGCTCAGTAGGTAACTACTGTTCTGCTTTTCAGAGGAGACTGGTTAAAAAGTCAAAAAATAAAAAAAAAATTTCAAAGTGAATTTCAATAAGCAGTATTTTAAAAAATAGGTTTTTTTTTTTAAGTTTTTGGAATCCCTACAAAAAAAAATATTTTTAATATCCTTTTAATAATAAAAATAGCTTTTATTTACCGTATCATAAAGAGGAATATTATATATCAACTTATTAGTTACATTTCATAATCTACCAAGATGTACTCACAATCCAAACTGATACTGTTCAAAAATTATCCATTGAATAATAGACCCCAAGCATATAAAGATTTCAAACTTAAGTACCCAAAGTCCAATTAATTACATTTCCCTACAGAACACAGCATTTGCATGATTCTCAAGACTTTAAAGATTTTTGTCTCTTAAAAGCGATCGTATTTACCCATCACCCAGGAAGGGTGGTGGCCCACAAGAATTTCCAAAGCAAAACTTCACTAACACTCCAAGCAAGAAATTAGAACTTGGTTTAAAATATATTCTGTAACAAGTACACGTAGAAAATTAATTTGTGCAATACCTCAGTATGTTTTTGGATGATCATATGCCTAAACATTCAAGACTATATTTTAATGGCTCTCAAAATTTGAGGAAGCAAACTTCTGGTCTAAAAAGAGGGAGTGGCTTACGTGAAACCAAAGCCATCTTATGACTTTAAATAGTGCAGTTTTTCTTAAAAAAATAAAAACTTCCTATTTGGTCATTAAAAAAATTCCTCAGGCTTTTATAAGTGTGTCTATTCTCATCACTTTGGGGATGAAGTAACAATGTTGCTTTCATATTCTTGAACAGATATAAATAAAGATACAGCGAAACAATGTCTTCCTTTCAGCTTGTGATTTCTCTCTCAATCATTTAAGTCTTTTTAGACAGAAACAATGTATTCTGTCCCATAACAAGCTGTGTCTCCCTGAACCACAGCAACCTTGACTATCTCACAGGCGGCTTCTTACTTCCAGGCACCAACGCATTTAACTTGCTCTCATGTCTATTTCAAACCCATCGTCCTCCCAAAGAGAAAAAAAAAAAAAAACGAAGGAAATATTAATATCCTTGTACTTACCTTCACCAAACATTTCCGTGTCCAGAAAGGCAAAGCCAAATGCCAGAAGTTTAAGCCACAAGTACATGGTCATATCTGGAAACGAGCCGTATCCCTAAGACACAGCATGCGTCCTTCTGAAAGGCAAATAATGGTTATCTCTGCAAAAGTTTTTCTCTGCAAACTGAATCAAAAATTAAAAAATAAATGCATACTCTTCACTGTTGTCTTATCAGACACGGAGCAATTTCCTCCTCTGTTACCCTAAGAACAAACCACTTGTGAGCTGCATGAACTGCTAAGTGGTGATGTCAGATTCGGTTTTACTAACTTCTCCAAAAAACTGTAGCGTCCTCTTTGCAGGAAGTCGAAAAAGTTGTTCAAAGTCTGTGCAATAGCATCTTACTTCCTTAATTCAAGTAACTACCCTAAGCTGGTCAGCCTTTTAAAAGATGTTCCTCTCAAAGGAGATGTTTTTAAACTATCCATACAATACTTCCTTACAATATCCGTTACACCTTAAAAAACAACAGCAACAAAAAAATCTCTCTCCCAAAATAATTAATAATTTTCTCTTCTAAGAGATTCTGAAACAGATTCAGCACGGGTATAAAGAAAGGAAGGTTGTCAAGGTGATGCAGAAATTGCATTTGTAGAAAATGCTGATATTTTTGTTAAAATGGCCAATGAACAAACTACCTATCTGGTTATTTTTGGCAACCAGTATCATTTACCATTAAGGCATTCAAAACCCAGCAATATGACAATTTTAGCAGTAAAACCCATTTCCTATGCAAAAGCGCTCTCAGGGAGCTTAACAGTTTTGCCCCAAATCTTTCACAAATATCCTGTGAGGGTAGAAATGGAATCAGAATGTCATTTCCACTACACTTACAGCAGATCCTACTTCAAAAAATCAATGCTCTGTGACTTAGGCTATTCTTGGTGCTATTGATGAAAGAAGAACAATGAAAAGCAAGAGTTGTCTTTTATAAAAGTGAACCTTTTTTCTTTTTCACAGCAATACTTCCCCAACATTTTCTTAGTTAAGTGTATCAGGTAGGAAAATGCTTACTGGTGAAAAGCTAGAATAAATGTATCAATAAATTAAGTAAGTTGGTGTCATTATCACAGTATCTATATACCTTAAAAAATAGAAGTGGTGGCTCATGGCTATAATCCTAGCACTCTGGGAGGCCTAGGGAGGTGGATTGCCTAAGCTCAGGAGTTGGAGACCAGCCTGAGCAAGAACAAGACCCCCATCTCTAAAAGAAGCCAGGCATTAGGGTGGGTGCCTGTAGTCCCAGTTACTTGGGAAGCTGAGGCAAGAGGATTGCTTGAGCCCAAGAGTTTGAGATTGCTGTGAGCTATGATGCCATGGCTCTCTACCCAGGGTGACCAAGTGAGACTCTTTCTCCCCCCAAAATAAAAAATAAAAATAAAACTGCACACAGGTATCAGTCATTGTTTATTTGAACTATAGATGATGTGTTGGGGACCTACAGACAGACAGAGCCCTTGCAATAACTCTGTAATTCCTGTTTTGAAAGCAATATCATAGGGTTTTTATAATTTAGTAAATTAATCTTTTGATATTTACAAACTTATTTATATTACTCTTATATTCACTGCTATGAACTACAGAGTCAAATTTGCATCCCCACTTTGTGAAAAGGGGAATAACTCTACCATTTAAACTCTGGATAATAATATTTTAATAAGATTATAGTATGATTATTACTTTATTATGATTATTACCATGATAGCTAATTTGTGGAGTTCTTAGAGTGTGCAATAACGATGCTTAGCATCTTGTGTACATCGTCTGGTTTTTACTATACCCTTAGCCAGATCCCTGTCTTATCTATGATGTTCAGAAAGGTTTGATGGTGTGTCTGAGGTCTCACACCCCGGCAGTAGACAAGTTATGTCTGGAACCCAATCACTCGAGTTCCAACTCACTGCCCTTACTTACCTTACTATCCTCCTTTGTTTTTTCTCACCTCTTTCCCCATTCTTTTTGTTCTATGTATTGTTGTTTTTTTTGTTTTTTGTTCTGTTTTGTTTTTGTAGAGACAGAGTCTCACTTTATCGCCCTTGGTAGAGTGCCATGGTGTCACAGTTCATAGCAACCTCCAACTCCTGAGCTTAAGCGATTCTCTCGTCTCAGACTCCCGAGTACTTGGGACTACTGGCGCCCACCACAACGCCTGGCTATGTTTTGGTTGCAGTTCGACCGGGGCTGGGTTTGAACCCACCACCCTCAGTATATGGGCTGGCATCCTAATCACTCAGCCACAGGAGCCACCCTGTTCCATATATTGTTATAATGTTTTATTTCTAAGAGATAGTCCATTGAACTAGTAAAAAAATAATGTTCTGTTTTTGCAAATGTACTTTAAATAAGATATCTATAAGAAGTAAGCACTAATTTTCACGAACATAGGCCTAATCAAAAATAGGCACCAGAGCTCATGGATTTGAGTATTCAGTGCCTCAGCCTATACCTTAAAATACCTTTGCAATGGAAAAATTTTTGTGAGTTAATTTTTGATGTCTTTAAGCAAATACTTGCATTCTGTTAGCTTGTTATTATGGTAGAATATTTGGGAAAATTAGGAGCCAGGAGGAAAGTGGATATGATCTTTCATAAGGGAGAAAAGCTTATAAAATTATGCTCTATAAAAATGTAGGTTTAGCAGCCTCAAAGAGACATTAAAAAGGGCCTTTGTAGATTGTGGCTTAAAAAAAATAGTGGCTCAGGGCCGGTAGCTCAGTAGCTGGGGTGCCAGCCATATGCAGGAGAGCTGGTGGGTTGGAACCCAGCCCTGGCCTGACAAACAACAATGACAACTGCAACAACAAAAAAATAGCTGGCATTGTGGCAGGCACCTGTAGTGCCAGCTACTTGGGAGGTTGAGGCAAGAGAGTCACTTAAGTGTAGGAGCTGGAAGTTGCTGTAGGTTATGATGCTACAGCACTCTATGGAGGGTGACAAAGTGAAACTCTGTCTCAAAAAAAAAAAAAAAGTAAGAAAGTGAGAAGATTCAATTCCATTTCAGGAAGGGGGGAAAATGAGTTGGCGTATATGTCTTATTAATATTTTAATGTATTGAAATTGACTTTAATATTTACAGAAATATTAGAGTTTTTAAGTAGCAAAATCTATACTGTATGTCCTAAAACCACCAAGACAGAGAGCCAGATGTATGGAGACATCGGTGAACAAATATATGCACAATTCTGACGGCTGAGAAGGGAGGCAAGCCAGGGAGTTGGTATCCTGGGATCCAGCTTGTTGGAGGCACACATGAGGAAAGGGGCCAACAGCTTGTCAAGAGATGGAGCACAGCTTTCCTCAGCCAGCAGACAACGCTGAACTAGATATCCAGGCAGGACTCAGAAGAGCAGCTGGCCTTTCCACAAAGGATCTGGGGAAATCTCTTATTTTATTACATTTGGGCCTGGCATCCAGGCCCTCAGCATGCAGCAGCAGCAGAAAATTCTCAAAAAGAAAACGGAAAGACTATTTGTGACATACTGAGGTGACCACTGTAGCTGATTCTGAGTGGGCGGGTGGGCAGACTGTTCATGAATGGTATTTTGCTAAGAACATCTGAGACTAGGAAAGGGCAGAAAGTAACACCAGATCTCCTAAGGAGTCAATACCCGGGTGCATCTTTAGGAGTTGGGTGCAGATACGATGTATCCAAAACAACCTCAAAGTTTGATCAAGAACATTTCGAAATAACGTAGCTACTTTTTAAAAGCTGTGCTTTCAAGTTCAAGTAAAATGTCACTCCAGTTAACCAAATCACTTTGCGGATTTTTTTAAAGTAAAGATTATGTAAAACAGGAATACATTACGTGAGGTTAACTACAAAAGCAGATGTCTTTCATTCATTGATTCAACAAACACAGAGTAAGCTCTGAATGAGTCTGTGTAAGATATTCATTTTGCCTGGCATGAGGGGGAAAATGGTGAGCAAAAACAAACATGCTCCCTGCCCAGTCTCTACTTTAGGAAAAGACACAGTAATTAATTATCTAATCATGAGAAGGTCAGCACACAAAGTACTTGAGGCTCTGATCGAAGGATATAATAGAGTATTTGGTCTAGTCCTGAGGTTGTGAAGTTTGCTGGAATTTAAAAGCAATGAAGCTAGAGCTGAAAAGAAAATAGTAGCAATTAAATGAATGCAAGGAGAAGGAGAGTATTCTTGAAGGAAAGAACAAAATATTTTTAGGAGGCGTGTGTGTTCAAGACACCAGATGAGGTGCGTGTGTGGCAGGTGGAGAGAAAAGCACTGTCTGGAAAGTGATGAGGCTTTAAAGGCAGGTGAGAGCCAAACCCTGCAGGCCTCGTGGGTTCTGAGAGTGACCTTTATCCTGAGACACAGGGAGAACTATAGAAGCATCAGGAACATGGTTCTTGGATCTTCTTGTCAAAATGATGCCTGTGTTGCCAGATTTTATACCCTCACTTATTCCTACATCTTTGTCTTACACAGTTTCTCAGCCACATGATAAGCAGTTAATCTTTCCTTCTCTAACTATGATGTTTTGTCAGCTTCCAAAACACCATTATCGACATAGTTTCCTTGAGTGTCATTGACTTTTCCTCAGCAGTTGCCATGTTGGGGCCTCTTCCCCACCTGACTTTTATAGTAAGTAAACACTATTAAGATGCATTAAAAGCTCAGCAGACTCGGCACGTGGCCTGCCTCTCTTTCTGGGTAACTAACAAATTTTGACTCTAGGCAGATCTATACTTGAGGTCTCTAGACTCATATCTCCTACTGCATTCTTGAAACATCCACTGCACTGCCTCACACCCAACTCAGTGGAAGTCTTGGCCCATCTTTGCCACCAACCTGCCCCAGCTCTCAGTCTTCTCTGCATCTGTCAGTGACTTGTGGCAGAAACCTAACTTTTATTTATTTCTCCTTTTCGGTCACTACATCTAATCCATTAACAAGCATCATCCATTCTATCTATGCTGTGCTCCTTTTCCAGTTGCACCACGCAGGACCAAGACACCATCACTGTTCAGATAGTCCTTTAAGTAATTTCCAACCTTCCCTCTTATCTGCCTTCAATATTTCTTTCCTACAAGGACCAATCAAGCTGATCTTTTGTCAAGACAAAGTGAGTCATGACAAATCCTTTCTTAAAACCTATCAATAGTTTTCCAATTTGAATTTTGAATAAAAGCCAACCCCTGCATTTCTAACCCATTGAATGTCAGTGTTTCCCTTCTCACACTATGCTCTGGCCACAAAGAATTTTTTATCTTAAAATGCCAAATTCTTTCCCACTTCAGGGTCTTTGCTTGGCCTTCTCCCTCAGAGGCTCTTCTGATTCCTCTCCCACCATCCGCTCTTTGCATAACTTCCATTACATGACGCTTAAATGTCATTTCTTCAATGAAGTTTCCCTGACCTTCTCATGAAGGCTCTTTATAGTATTTTCTGTCTCTGAACATTGTTTGGTTTTTCCGGATCCAGGAATGTATTTGTTTATTCTTGTCCCCCTCCCCCATGAGAAGGTAAACCTGTCTTCTAGATGGCAGACCGTGAGGTCTAAGAAGTCCGTAGGACAATGGTCACCATACATGAAATTTGTTAAATGACCAAATGACATGATGCCAGGGTGTGGCCAACATATTGGGGGGTTGACAAGAGCTGCAGCTGGCAAAATGGCAGAGAAGCTTGTGCTGCAGCATAGGCAAAAAAAATGATGGCACCAGAAATATTTACTAGTTAAATAAATGACTAAATTATTAACACTGTAACTGTAAAATTTGATACACATTCTGTCATGAAAAAACTATTGTAGGAGCACACAGGGACTATGTGTACATTTGATTTAATTCAAAAATATATTGTTGCATTCTTCCAGTCTGTGTTTTGAATATTTAGGCATTACGTAAATAAATCTGTCTTACTTGATCTATCTGCCCCTCTGTCTTTCTGTACAAATGCAAAAACAGATACAAACACATCTCCCCAACAGCAAGCTTCCCAGGGGGAAGACAGTGCTCCTTTCAAAATGTTTCTCCCTGAGCATTAGAACTTTAATTTTCCTTGTTATCTGAAATGTATCTAGCCCATGTATACTTAGCATCACTGAGCAATGACAACAAAAGAATTCTTTAATATGAAATTTGTAAAAAAACATTTCTCCTAGTGTGGAGCTAGTAGTATTTCTTTTTTTTTTTTTCCCAGAGCATAAAGTCCATTTATTAAGAAAATAGATCTCAAGTTTAAGAGAAAGAAATGCCCTACATAGTAGGGGAACCATACCTGATGTAACTTTGCAAACATTTTAGGGCTTATCACATGATCTATTAGAGAAGTTATTTTCATCTAGTTGTGTATATTTAAATATTATTTTTATTTTTTATTTTTTACATATACAGGTGTTTATTAGGTTTCCACTTTTTGCCTTCACAAAATTAAAAAGACTTAAAATTTAACAACAGTGGCAATGTTGAAGATTAGGACTAGAAACAAAAACCTCGTAAAGAATGAACGAAGATAAATACATTCAGAAAAGAAATCAGAGTTAGTAGTGTTTCTTAGTGTTGCTGTGGGAACTAAATGTATTAATTAAGCAAACATTCAAGAAATGGGGTAAACACACTGGGTTATAATTAAAATACATGCAACATAACATATATCCCATGCTCCTTCTAACCCTAATAAAAAAGAAAAGTAGATCCCCTAAAAAGTTCCTCTGGGACGTGGCCATAATAATCCTTTTCCTTTTGCAAATGGCATAGGTAATGGCTTAATGGGTTCAGAAGAGAACAAGGAGGTTAGAGAGTAAAACTAGATATGAGATTAAACTGTGTCAATTTACTTTTTATTTTTTTTTACCCAAAAGTGATGTAGAAGCTGGGTGGCCTGTTCTATGAATAATGAACAGGGGGAAAAAGGCAATCCAATATTCTGTTCTTTATCAAACTAAAAGTACTATCATTTGCAAAATGCATTCTGACTTCAGCCATGTTAAAATATGTTTTATTGGGGTGACGCCTGTGGCTCTAAGAATTAGGGCGCCAGCCCCATATGCTGGAGGTGGGGAGTTCAAACCCAGCCCCAGCCAAAAACTGCAAAGTGGGTATCTCATAATCAAAGAAATACATTAGCACAGCTACCAGTAGCAAGAAAACAATGCAATTATTTTATGTTTATATTTCACTGTCAAGCTGCTTGATAAACCAGTAGTGTAGGCAAAGAACTAGTAAGCATAGGCAATGAGTTCTGACACCAGCTTAAGAAAACTTCTTAACAAATTTAAGAAACATTCCACCCTGGCCTGGTCAGTCTTCTAGGGATTCCACATTGTTCTCACTCCATGAGTCTGAACTGAGATGTGTCTGTTTGACTTCAGGTCCCACATTACAGGTGACAAGCCACATCCAATATTGTTGGTTCCTTTGAAGGCTGCAGGACACTGAACTCACTCTTCAGTCTGTATCTCTTTCTGTACCGGCTCCTGGCAATGGATGACTTTCTTATCTGGGCTATGCCAGTTGCAGAGCTACATGCATAAATATAGCATGTAGCAAGTATAGCACAGGATTTGAATCAGCTTCCAAATTCTACGAGGAAATATAATGTTGGAAAATAAGATGGTGTAAAATGGAAGTGTAAGTCTATGTACGTTACATTGTATGTGCTTAATTATAACCTAGTGTGTTCACCCTAAACCATTTATTAGTGCTTGCTTTATTAATTAATTTAGCTTCCATAATAATACTGACAGAATTTTTTTACTTTCTAAGTAAGATAGAAAATAAAAACAAAAAAGGACGCACACTTTGGTATACCTCTCCTGTCCAGGGTGCTTCCCTGCCACCGAGTCTGCCCGGCTGGTGCTCTGCTCACCTGCATGAATTTGTTCCTCCTTCTGTGCAGTCTTTCAACATTTCTCATCCAGCTCTAACACTCCTTCGTTAAGTCCATATGGAAGCAGTGATTTGTGATCGTTTCTTTTTGGGTAGCTTTGGTTAGTTTTAAAAGATGTTGAGTGATTACCTGTATTTCGTTGTTTTTCCTTAAAAATTTCTGAAAGTCCATCCTTGAATCACACAGTGGTTTGAATATCACCGTGAAGCAGTAACAGAACATCCACAAACAGCCAGTGGACAGTGCCATGAGAAATATAGCAAAGTATGTACTTTCAAATGAAAATTTCCGCATTCAGCTCGTAGACAACGAAACCTCTTCAAAAAGCTAATAGTAAATCTCAGACTTCCAAAGAATAGAAGTGTGTTGATATTCCTAGTCTGTAAAACAGAATCACAAAGTAAGCAGCGTTAGATGACTTACAGATTGGACCCCGCTAAATTAAATAAAACCAAGCAAATAAGAGCCAAAGGCACATAAGTGTGCGTAGGTTTGCTCTAATATGTTCCTAGCACTTCAATCCTACGCAAGATTCAACAGTCCTGCTCTGGGCATCTCAAAATCATTCCATATTGCTTCAGCCAAGGACTAAACCTCATTTAAAAAGCTCACTCTCTAATTTGTCTAAAGTTTTGAGTGTGTATTTCTGCTTATGCTGGATTTAGGGAGGACCTCAAAGAAACACTCAGTATTCCAAAGACTGAAGATCACCTTTCCCTGAAGCCTCAACTTTCAAAATCCCCCTCAGACTCCTTCCTCCTAGTCACAGAGGAGCTGGCTCAGACCCTCCTTTTCACCGTGATCTTCAGAAGGTAAGATACTTTCCATACAATGTCCTCTCTGCCTTAAAAACTCTTCCCCCGCCCATCTAGCAAAGTTCTTCCAATCCTTCAGGCATGAGCCCAGTTGTTCCTGTCTCCAAGAAGTCTTCCTTGTGCTTCGCTGATTAGACCATGTTCTTCTAGTATTTTTTTTTTTCATCTTCTTCATGGCACTTGTCACATTGTCTGGGCAATTATTTGAATAAATTATATCTTTCTCAGAAAACCATGAAGACTGCTACTTTTGCTCGTGGACAGAATACTGTAATGAGTTGTTGAATGAAGGAGGGGTTCTGCTGTCTGCATTTAGAAGCAGAAGGGGAAGAAGGCATGGATCCTATTTAAGCATATAATTCCGAAAGCCTTTGGTCTAAAAGTGGCACACATCACTTTGCGACCCATCCCATTGGCAATAACTACTCGCATTGTCAGCTCCAGATATAGGAGGTGGGGGTGATGAAAAAACATAGTCTCCAGTTGGACATCTGTTAGCCAATAACAATGCTAGACTGTGGAAAGAGGAGTATAAATATGAGTTTGGAGGTACAAGGAGACATTTCTGCCAAAAATTCACCCCCCTACCCCCTGCTTGAATAATAAAAAATTATTGAGGAGAACTTGGGGATAGAAACAAGAGAGCACAAGAACTTTCTACTCTGTGAAGAGAACAGTAGAGATAAAAATAAATAATATTTTATCCATGATGGCAATAATATTTTATTCATGCCAGGGAAGAACAACAAAAGCACAACGAACTGCAATATAAAACCACACATGATACATGCACAAATATATGTGTATGGGCTTGAGTGTGTGTATGTGGGCTTACATGGTCAGCGTTTTGATGAATATAAGGCTGTCCAAACCTTTAGGGTGTCAGTAGGTCTTTCAATTTAACTTAGTTTTGTCTTAGAGGATTGTCAAGCATTGACTTTTGACGGTGCTACAGGAATATTACCTTTAAAAAGTTACCTGTTTTGTAGAAGTAGTACAGCATTTGTGATACCTTATTATTTCTCGAATAATCTTGGGATTTTACTTTTTCATGAGTTGTTGAGATGCGTTATATGTAAGGTAGTCATTTTTTATGTAAAAAAGGTAAACTGTATGCTGCACAGTATAACAAAGATACCAGAGCAGTGACTTGAAGTGAAAATAGAAAAATATCAAGGGTCTGCATGAGTCTGTAGAAAAGATAACCACTTACAGTACCAAGAGGGAATTTCAGTTTTGGTTACGTTTTATTCAGAAATGGCCGTTAGTAGTCGTACATGCACTGCTTCACTATATTCCAGACACTGTGCTAAGTAAGCATTAAGATGAATTTTCTCATTTCATCATAGTAGGGGTATGAGGTACACACTGTTGTCATCATCTTTTTCAGATGAGTGAATGGGTCCAGATCAGTTAAAAAAAAAAAAACAAAAAACTTTCCATGGTTCATTTATTTTATAAGAGACAGAGCCTAAATTTGAACCTAAGTCCCACGTTTTAGAATTTAAACTCTGAATATTCCACAGAAAGAAAAATGCTACTTACAAATCCATCAAATTCTGTGTCACTCAAATGTAAACAAAAATGATGCTGAATGAACTGATATTTTCAGTCAAACATACTTTTCCTATATCTAAGAACGGATAATAGTGCAAATATGTGCAATATAAAAGCAAATTGTTTTAGGGGGTTGCTAGCCAAACTATTGTATCTAACTTCTAAATAGTTCAGGGCCCTCTTCTTTCTCTGCATTTGCTCCCCAAATCGTCTGATTGACTCTCACAAATGTCAGAAATTTCCATGGATTCACCCATGGCCCCAAACCTCACTCATGTCACTCCTATTTCCTATTGCCTAAAATGACAAAGAACTTGGGTGTTGCCCAGATATCATATCCAAATCTGAATACTTTGTTTCCCTACTCCCAAACCTGCATTGGTGCCCCAACTTACTTCCCTAGGTTGATGAGGGCACCCAGCTACCCAGTTACTCAAGCCAGATACCTTGAAGTCATCTTGAATCCTTTTTATCCCTCATCCTGAGCAGTCAAACCAATTAGAAACAAGTTCTCTCAATTCTATCTCTAAGATGTCTATCAAACTCATCTCCTTCCCACGTCCATTACCACTGTGTCTAGACAACACCACTTCTCTTCTGGAGACCAGTGACGACTCCTAACCCACTTCTCTGAATCTATTCTTGCTCTCCTCTGAGCCATTTCCACACTGCAGCAAGACAGGGTTTCTTAAAATGTAAATAAGTCCATGTTATGTTCTTGCATAAAATCTGTTCAAAGCTTCTATTTACAATTTGAACAAAATCCAAGCACATTAGCCAGGTCCATAAGGTCTTCTGAGTTTCAGCCACGGCCTCGTTCTCAGACCTGATCCTACATGTCTTTCACTCTACGCTCCTCCCGTTTGTCTTAACCCCACCTTGATCCCGTTACATGTACTGTTACTTAAACGGTCCTCTTTCTCTTCTGCTTCCCATCACTAGATCCTTCTCATTTTTACATAGCTGCTTAGACTTCATCCTCTCAGAAAGGCTTTCCTTGACTTTATTTACAGAAGACCACCCAAGTCTTGTTCCAACGCCTTGATCATTTCCTTCATAAAGTTTTTTCAAAATTGAGATTTTTCATTTGCCCATTTATTTATTAATCTTTCCTCGATCTTTCCCATTAAATTCAAGCTCCATAAGGAGACGACCTGTTTGTCTTGCCCAACATTAAATCACTGGTACCAGCAACAGTGCCTGAGTGCTAGTTGATGCCCAATAAATATCTGTTATTAAAGGAAGAGGGATGTTACAAATGAATAAGGAGATGAACAGAAGATGTGCATTTCTTTTCCCCATGAGAAAAATCTTCATGTGGGTCGATTGCCTGAGCTCAAGAGTTCAGCCCACCAGCCCAGGCCAGGCCTGCTAAACAACAATGACAACTGCAACCAAAAAGTAGTCCTGTATTGTGGTGGGTGCCTGTACTCCCAAGCTATTTGGGAGGCTGAGGCAAGAGAAACCCATAAGCCCAAGAGCTGGAGGTTGGTGTGAGCTGGGATGCCACAGCACTCCACTGAGGGCAACATAGTCAGACTCTGTCTCCCCCACTTCCCCCCTAAAAGTTCTCTTGTAAAGAGTTAAAAAAAAAGAGTTCAGCCCAAATGATTTTATTAGATACATTTATACAAATTATTTATACAAATCATTTTACAAATAATTTATACAAATGATTTTATTAGATAGAAAACAGGATACCACATGTAACAAGTCACACTTTTGATTCAGCATTCCACCCTAAAAATTTGACTCTTGCCACTAAATTTTGAGACCCTATGAAAAATTGTTGACTTTTTCTTAGCACAGTTCCTCACATTTAAAATGGCATATATTATTTCACAGAATTGGAATATAAATTATATGAAAGAATATGCCAAAGATCTAGCACAGTGTCTTCTACACAGAAGGAGCTCAAATAATGTTAGCTTTTCAGAGAAAAGCCTGGGATCTATGTTGTTAGCTGATAACCCCTTCATGTGTGAGCTGGAGAATGAAGTCTCGATGTGATTATTAGACAAGTGTGGACTAGAAAGTAGGAGAGTCACCGTTGATCTAGACATTGATACAGGAACAAGGGGGACTTCATTTCTGTTCTTGGTTTCCCCACTCAAAGGCCCTCTGACCACTTAACCACTTCTTTTTCTTATTTCCCTCATGAAGGAAATTTTTCTACCTCTTCTTACCTATAATATTATCTCTCAAACATTGGCTTCCTCAGCTAACAATTGGACAATCCATCATGGTATCAACTGGAAAAAAATTAAGACATTTTCTTTATGAACTTTAATGGTAATAAAAGGGGAAAAATAAAGTACAAACTCTTTTCAAATAATATTCTAGTCCAATTCCCAAAATATGTCAATCCATAATTTTCAGCTATTTTTGAACTTGAGTTTCATACAACTGCAAGCCCATCTTTTGTAACTTCCTACTTAACAATTTGGTATCCATGAGAATAATCAGCCTGAAGATGTCTGCCACCATTCCTATGAAGGGCACCTGTTTGGGATCCATGAACTTCACCTTTATATGTAATCAGTAGGCTCAGATCGACTGCTAGGGTTTGAAACCTTTGGGTTTTTTGAGGGAAGCATTGTGTTTTGGAAAAATGCTCAAAGGATGCTGACTCTCCTACATCACAATGTACCTCATAAACATTTCTGATTATTATATTTCAATAATAAACAAAAAAGCACTCTGGGAGGTGGGTCGATTGCCTGAGCTCAAGAGTTCAGCTACTTGGAGGCTGAGGCAAGAGGATCACTGAAACCCAGGAGTTTGAGGTTGCTGTGAGCTATGATGATGACATGGCACTCTACCCAGGGCAACAGAGTGAGACTGTCTCAAAAAAGAAAAAAAAAGTATAGATGATTGATTGATAGATAAAAGAAAGAAAGAAAATGATAGCTTCTACCTTCTGTCTCTTGAATACTCACTCTTGAAGCAAAAGTATAGAAGATAGATAGATAGATAGATAGATAAAAGAAAAAAAGAAAATGATAGCTTCTATGTTCTATCTCTTGAATACTCATTCTTGAAGCCTCTAATATTCCCAGAAGAAATCCAGCTACCTTGTGGCTGCCATGCTGTGAGGAGGCCTCAGGTAACTTACAAATTCATGGAAAATAGTGGTCAGAGTATCTTTCTATAAAGGGCCAAAAAGTAAACATTTTAGGTTGTGTAGGACACATGGTCTCTGTTGTAACTATTCAACCCGGCAGTTGCGGAGACAAGGCAATATTTAAATAAACATGTGTGGTTGTATTACAATAAATCTTTATAGTCACAAAATTTGTATAAGTTTCCCACCTCATGAAGCATTGGTCTTTCATAGGTTTTTTTTCAAACATTAAAAAATTTAGAAACTTTTATGTTTGTAGGCCGTACAACCACAGGCTGCAAATGGAATTTGGCAGAAAAGAGAGAAGAGAGATTCAGCCAGTCCTCACCTGTTCCAACCCCCAGATATTTTTGTTACCCCAGGTGAGGATACAAACATCAGAGCAAGATGAGTCAACTGGGCTTGACACTAGCCAGATTCTTGGCCTCTGGAATCATAGAAAGAAGAAAAATAATGTTAAGCCTTAATTCGGTGGGAGGTTTATTAAGCAGCAATAGATGAATGGACCACCTCTTACAGCAAACACAACAATGAACGCTACATGTACTTTTATGCTAATCTCTGGGACCAGATCACTAGTCTTACCTCTCACAAATGCCCTTTGACATTGGCCCATATGAAGTAACACTTTTGACTAATAATTAGTCAAAACATTAGTCAAAGTCATAATAATCATGCTGATTAATAATTAGTTTTCTTGGTGCCACAGTAACCCTGTTATCAAAATGAGCAAAGTTTCTGTTTAAAAACCTCACATTAGAAGGTATGTTATACTAAGTTCAAACAGGAAATGAGTTTTCTGATTTGGCCATTAAAAGTTAGATAACAAATGAATCTCTCAATGTTTCAAATTGAAGTTTAGAAGAATGAAGGGGAATCTACCCTATAACTCGCCTATTGTTTCTGCCACCCAGCTGTAGTTCCTCCCCGTTCTGATAACCCGCTGAGTACTTCATTCTCTGACACTTTCAGAGAAGCTGATTACAGAAGTGGAACATGGGTCTAAGCCCATCAGAGTCGAGAGTTCTCCCAGCCAGGGAAATTAGTTCTGCAATGGACACATACCCCAATCAGAGTCTGGGTAGCCCAGGCAATTTTAAGTGGCGTTTTAAGAGACTCTTTTTTTTTTTTTCTCCCTGGTAGACTGAAAACTGAAAAACAAAAAGCCTGGAGTTTAGGCCTTCTCTGGCTATGATACAAATTCTAAGTCTGAAGTCAAAGCAGCTTACATTCAACCAGGAGAATGGGAACTAAGACACTTAGAGAAACATAATATTGTTTGTATGCTCAATCTGGTTCTATCTAATCTGATGATGTCCCTAAACGTTTAACCTTACCTTAGCCAGTAAATCACCTCTTCATTTAAGGTACCTTAGGTGAAATTTTGTGACAGCTGCAGAGTACCAAGTCCCTGCATAAGAAAAGACTTTCTCCCACTGGAATATCCATTTATTTGCTGTTTAACAAGTATTTTTAGAATTATACCTACTATATTGTAGATGGGTGATAGGACCTAAAAACACAAAAATAAGTAGGAGCAAAGTCCATTCCCAACAGAAGCTCACTGTATAGTAGTGAAAGCAGACTTCTCAACAAATCATTAAAATGCAGTGTGATTAAAGGGTCATGGCATCGTGGCCTAAAAGAGGAAGAGATCAACTAACTACGCTTGGGTGGCTAGAGCCCCACAAAGGGGACCTGTGAGCCGGGGTGGGGGAGGGCAGCCATTAGAGGGGCAGCAGATCAGGATGCAGGGAGCTTTCCAACAGAGCACCTTGTTTGAAGAACTTCAAGCAACACACTTCAGTTCTGTAGAATCATAAAGTGCCGAGGAGAAATCTGGGGAGATAAGCAATTTAAAGCCTGGGGTGGAACACTCAGAGATGTGGATTTCAATCTATGGGCAATGAAGGGTTCTCAAGCATATCCAGCAGGGGAGGCATGGGATAAAATTCACGGGCTTTCAGTCAATAGCACAGGGTGGGTTTGACTGAGTAATCAGAACTCTGCGATGAATCAGAACCAAGGAAAAAGCCAGGAGGCCACAGTAGGAAACAGAACACAAGTCAGTAGGAGGGAAGAAGGGAAAGACTCTCAGATTATGCCCCAGTGTTTCCCCCAGCCAGATTCATAAAGTAAGGTAGACTAGATAGGTAAGGGTCTGTCTGTTCTCCCTGACGTCCAACTTCTCCTGCTTCGTATCTTATAAACGCTTCCTTTTTCTTTCTCTCTGCTACCAACTCATTTCCGTTTCCCCTCAACAAAGAAGCCGTAGCTTGGTAGCTTTCTATTTTGGATTTGGGGATTTCTCTGTCATCTTCTTTATGCCACTGCCCTCTTGATAAACTTTTGGTTAATATTCCTTCTCTCTCTCTCTCTCCACTCAGAATGAGTCTTCTGATAAAATCCTGGGAGGAAGTGGGCAGCACGTGGAGATTGTGCAGGAGCGTCCCTGAAGATCAAGGGTGACTAAGGTCCGAGTGACTGGACTTAAAAGTCTCAGCACGTTGGGGTCCAAGTGTGCTCCCGCCAGCACGCCCTGTAGGAAGTGGCACATTGGCCTAAGATGTTAAAAAGTTAATGCAGGGCGCCAGTGGCGCTCTCCACAAACTTCTGCGTTACTTTTGATGTGGGCGGAAATGAGCTCAGCCTAAAACGCTCCACCGCTTCGCCCCCTCCTCGCTGGGTGGTGCAGCTGCAACGCGTGTGCTGTGAACCTTGTGAGTAACATTTGAGAGCCACGGAGCCATGACCCGGGACAATAACTTAGAGACACACAACACCAGAGGCATAGCAACCTTAACAAGGGGCGTGTGACCCTCTGTCTTACTACAGACCTCCTTCCTGACCCACAGCTACAACTCCAAGGTGCCCTTAGCGCGGTGGCTTCGCGGGTGCTGGCGCGCTTCCTTTGTGCTGAACTGAGCGGCCTCAGCGCTGCGCCCAGCGAGGGGGACACGGGGACGTGCGCTTACAGGAAGTCAGTGGTTCCCTTTTTAAAAATACCTGCTTCCAGATCAGCTTTCTCTCTATGGCTGCTTTTGGAACTTCTGTGTGTTGGCTAGGGGAGCCGGGCTGCACGCCGGGGTCCCTGCCCTGCTGTGGGGCCGCTTTTCAATGGCTGGGGGAGGGGAGGCTGCTGAGGCAGGAAGTGGCAGGTTGGGTCCCCAGCGCAGGGACGGGAAGGCGGAGCAGCCCCGGGAGCTCGGAGCTGTGCGCGGCCCGGGGAGAGCCCCCCGGTGGCTGTGCCGAGGCCGGCAGCAGAGCCGCGGCCGTGTCATGCCCTCAGCCTCACATCGGGGTTCTCCTGGGTATTACGTGCACTTTAGGGACAGCGAGGTCCCCTCTTCTCCTCCCGCGCATCCTCACATCCGCACACACGTCTCCTCCGCGACTCGCACAGACATGCTTAATCTGGGGACTCCTGGAATGGCTTGAAAATGCCCGCTCTGCCTAGAGATATTATTAGAACAGAGCTATTACTCTGTTACCATAACGTTGATTATCTCTTCCCGGAAAACAAATAATTTAAGCGAGAAAAAACAATGAGGTGAATGGGACCATATTGATGCCAAAACTGACTTCATCTCCTCGATAACATTGTAAAATAAAGCCTATCTCTTCATCCTGGTCACCCATGACTGCTGAAGGAACTCCATTCTTACAGATTTACCCTGGGGATCCCTGCTCCTCCTATAATGAATAAGATTCCTTGAAGCCAGCTGTTTTGTTTGATTTAACGGTTGTTTCTTTGAAGTAAAAGAAACGGGGTCCATTTGTGTTGTGTTGGAAGACAGTGATCTCTACTTAAGTCTGTTGCAACAGTTTTAAAAGGGATGTAAGTAAGTCTATGCTTTTCAAATAGAACAGAGACTACTTAGGGAAACATGTAGAACCACCACGTTGAGGTATAACCAGCTATTTTAGCTTGAAGTTTATAACCGTTGACATACATCTAAAATCAATTGCAAAGTAAATGGTGTGCAAAATTCACATCGCCGAACATTCACTGGAGAATTGTGCATAATGAAAGAAAAAATAGTATTTTATCATTCCACACTGTTGTTACATTTATATTTATGTTTACATGGATATTACATAACAATAGTTTTAGGATACAATCATAAATCAATAACTAAAAGATTGCTTTAAAAAGACTACTTACATAGGGGTGGCGCTTGTGACTCAAAGGAGTAGGGTTCCGGCCCCATATGCCAGAGGTAGAGGGTTCAAACTCAGCCCAGGACAAAAACTGCAAAAAACAAAAAAAAAGGACTACCTATATTAAAAGAATTAAACTGTCCAAATTGTAATTAAAGGACTTTTTTTTCAAGATTTGGGAAGTTGGCTTTCAGAATAAGTGAATTCTTGGCATTAAATGACTTTCACGAATCTGTGGTAATTTTCTTAGATGTGTACTCACAGCAAAAGGTATTTTTTTTAATTTTTTTTTTTTTTATTGAATGGTAACTGTGTACATTAATGCACTTCTGGGACACAGTGTGGTGTTTTCACACACAATCCAAAACACTTCCATCAAACTGGTCAACATAGCCTTCATGTAATTTTCTTAGTTATTGTGTTAAAACGTTCATATTCTACTCATAGAAAGATTCACTTGTACCCTTGTAAGATAAACCACAGAAGTGAACCCTCGAATCCCTTCTCCTCCATTCCCCCCCATATCCTTAGGTTATTATTAGGTTATAGCTTTCATATAAAAGGTTTAAATTAATTTCATAATAGGGGTGTGTACAGTGGATACTTTTTCTTCCATTCCTGTGATACTAGCAAAAGGTATTGTGATGTGAATAGAGGGAAATATTCTTACATTTTGGATATTCAGTTTGAAATCTTTACAAGCAAATTGTCAAGAGGTTTTTTATCATTCTTCAGGAAAAAGATCGAAGAGACCAAACTGAGAGATTGGTGGGTCGATGAAGAATCCAACAACATGCTAACAAGGAGCAAATTTAGGTCAGATATGTTAGTGATCACTTTAAGTCTTTATTTTTGTTTAAGTTTTATATCATTTTAGAGCACACAAGTAAAATACAGCAAATAAATCATACACTGACCTTAATCCTGTACTGTCTGAGGAATTCATGAACTTGTTGTTTACCAGAAACTTGTGATTTGATGTCCACAATATACATAACTAATATCAACTTCCTGGAGAAACATGCAATGGCACTAAGCTATTTTTAGGTTGTGATTTACATTCGTATTTCTTTTCCTTTTCCATTTAGGATAGCATTTCTGTATATGGCTTTTATGTCAATGAATTTTGAAGTCCTAATAATTAACTGTCCTCCGATACCATATTTGTATTTTTCCCATATCTGAGAAAAGAATTATTCATATACAGTAACCCTAAGAGAGGTCAGGCAAACTGTTAATGTTTTCTTAATTTTTTTTTCTTGAGACAGATTCACACTCTGTCAACCTCAGTATAGTGCTGTGGCATCATAGCTCATAGCAACCTCACTCTTGGGCTCAAGTGTTCCTCTTGCCTCAGCCCCTCCAAATTGCTGGAACTACAGGCACCAGCCCCAATGCCCAGCTAGTTTATCTGTTTTTAGTAGAGACAGGTCTCTCCCTTGCCCGGGCTCCTGAGCTCAGGCAGTCCACCCACCTCTGCCTCCCAGAACGTTAGGAGGATTACAGGTGTAAACTTTCGCTCTGGCCACCTGTTACATTTACAGTGAAGACCTCTTTCTACTTGTTTAAAGCATGATCAACAAGGCAAGCCTATTCATTACCAGAAAGCTGACTTGCAACTTTCACTCCCACTTTACGGTACCTCTTAAAAACAACCTGCACATGGGTCGTGGCATGGCTTTCATATAGGTGTACAGAATTTAAAAATTGGAAAAAACTCAAAATCACATTGTTGTGTAGCGTATACTCTTTCTCATCACATTTATTGAAAGTGAGAATTTTTTCTTGTAACTTTAACATTCGTAGCCATATTTATTAGTTGTTGACCGTGGCTAGGCTTGGGCTTCACCTATGAAGTAGTTGATTTAAATAAGTTAAATATGAGCAGCATCCAAAAAGCAGAATGAGGTAAGAGCTGCTGCTTGAAGAAGACAGTAAGAACGTCCCCTGCTTTCTGAGGAGATTAGAACATGCTCAATGTTGTTGATGCAGATGTGGTCAGGAGAGTCCATGTGAAAAGTAGTACACATGACACAACTACGAGTGTCTTTCTTTCTGGTTTCTTCCCTTCATCCTTCTGAGAAAACCCATTTTTAAGAAAGAATCAGACAAATGCATTCATTGTGATATCATGGACAGTGCCCTCGACTAAAAGCCAGAGATCTGGGATCCACTCTTATTCCTGATGTTAATCAGCTAAGTGATCGTCTACAAATTATTTTCTGAGCATGTCTCAGTTTTATAATGGCAATAATAATAATAATCATCTCCACAGTTGGGAATCTCTTATTCAAATAGAGACAACTTCATCTTACTGGAAGGGCCAATTACCTTAAATGAAGGGACAAGAAGCACAAGGACAGTGTCAGCACACCCAGGCTTTCGAGCTACTTAGCAGCCCTGGGAGATCCATCACCTTCCTCTGATGCTATATGAAGTGTGGTTCTTGTACACCAGTTTCAAAAAAAAAAAAAATCCAGGATCCATTTCCCTAGTCATTTGCCTCAATTGCAGTAGGTAGCATGACTGAAATCAGCAAATAAAGAAAGTTTGGCTTTAATTCACATTTGAAGCTGTTTTTCCTCCCAGCAGCTTGTGAGATTTTCCATCCCTGTTTCTGGGACATCTCTAAGTTCCCTATGCCATTTTTCTCCACCCTATATAAAATCTCAGGTCTAACTCCAGTTCCACTGCCTTGAGTTCCTATAAATGGGAAAAGGATTATAATTAAACATGAAATTGGCATTTCAAAATGGTACTGGCATGAGATGTCAGACCATTGCTACTGGTGGCTTCTATAGCTGTATGGTATGGTTTCTGCCATAATTAGATGTGTGGTCCCTGGCAAAGACATTAACATCCTCAACAGTGTACATGAGCTGCCTAGAGGTGTATACGCGTGTGTACAGATTTCAGCAGCACTTGTAGGTACGAGTAACATAGGCACTTTCAGCAAGATTGGAAATGAAAGATGTAATCAGAGTTGAAAAGAAAAAAAGGAAAACCAAGGTTGGTGAGGGTTGGCATAAAAGGATGAGTAAAAATCAGCACAAACAAGACAACCCCTTACTGCCTCACAAGTGATACTTGGAGCTATCGGAGAGGAACGTGAGAACGTCTGGAGTTCACAAATGGCAGGAGACATATTGTGAACCTATTCTTACCATCCATCAAGGATGGAACAGGAACACATTTTACAAGTATTTTAACAACACATTTTTAAACTCAAACTGCCTGAAAACCCTTTGTAACTAATCTAAATCATGTATAATTAGCCTCTAAATTTCCCATGCTCTCCAGAATCCTAACAGTAATATGGTTACATAGTATGGTAATATACCATCAGAGCAGCATGTCAAATACCTTGAAACTTGAAAATGTATTCATGTAGAATATTATCAATCGATCCATTCGTATAAATTTAAGCCACAACTTTGCACTGAACGTCTACACTATGTTAGTTTGATATGATCCTACTATAGTGATCACATAACAATGATTCAGCGGACGTGTGTACATCAAAATTAAGGATAATTAAGGTAAATTTTAAGAAATCATGTTTCCAAACAGCAATAACAAAAACAGTAACAACTAATCAATAGGCACCACTTACTGATTGCTGTATGTGAGAAATTTTCATAAAGCTACATACATCACTTAAGAGTGGAAATCAGTGCTGAGTAGGATAAGGTTATCCCCGATATAGAGACAGGGAGACAGATTTCAGAGCGATAGCTACCAACTTCTGTTTGTAGTCACTATTGTAGTTTGTAGTGTTGTCACTATTTTAATCTGAATTCGTTGCTAGCATTAAAAAAAATGAGACTTTACATGAAAATTTATATTGTTAGCTTCTCTCAAAAAACTAGAAGATTGTGAAACATGAGCACCCATATTCCTAGCAAGACATTGATGAGCTGAATCAGCTTTAGTTAGATACTGCCAAAAATATTTCCAAAGTGATTGTACCAATCTGTACTCCCTCCAGAAGTGCATGAGCTCCTTAACTGCTCCGTATCCTCACAGTACTTCATGCTGTCCACCTTGACCTTTTGTCACTCCAATGGTGTGTAATAGTATTATGGTTGCAGTCTGCATTTTCCTGATGATAAATGAAGTTGAGTATCTTTCATAAGTCTGTTGACACTGGATATTCTTTTTTGTGAAATGCCTTTCAGTCTTTTATCTATTTTTTCCCCCTAAAGTTGACCTTCCTTTCCTAATTGATTTGTATGAATTCCTTACTCTAATGGATATTCAAAATACAAAGCTTTGTCACACATTCTTTTCCTCCACTGGTGACTTGACTTCTCACCCCTAAACAGTGTATTTTAATGAACATAAGTTCTCCATTTTAATCAGCCCAATTTGCCTTTTTTTTTCATTTTTCTTTTTACAAATAGTAATGTTTGTGTCAAATTATTCATCCAAACTTTTTGAAGATATTCTGCTATTCTTCCTTCTTCAATATATATTATTTAACCTTTCACATTCAGATCTACAGTCCTTCAGAAGTTGATCTTTGTCCATGCTGTTGAGGTACAGCCCAGGACACGTTTTCCACATGGGTATCCAACTACAGTCGCATCTTGGTTAGAAATTGTGCAACAACATATATTTGGGTCTGTTTCTGGACTCAATTAATCTCTTCAGTCGTTATAACACTGGTGCTGTTATAATTATCGTACCTTTATTTATTTATTTTTTTTTTTTTTGAGACGGAGCCTCAAGCTGTCCCCCTGGGTAGAGTGCCATGGCATCACGCTCACAGCAACCTCCAACTCCTGGGCTCAAGCGAGTCTCCTGCCTCAGCCTCCCAAGTAGCTGGGACTACAGGTGCCTGCCACAAGGCCTGGCCATTTGTGGGTTGCAGCCATCATTGTTGTTTGGCGGGCCCGGGCTGGGGATTCGAACCCGCCACCTTAGGTGTATGTGGCTGGCGCCTTAGCCGCTTGAGCCACAGGCGCCGAGCCTATCGTACCTTTATAAAAAGAATTAATATATACAAATGTAAGCCCTCCAGACTTGTTTTTCAAGATTGCCTGGCTAATCTTGGTCATGTGCATTTCTTTGTAAATTATTAAAAGTGGCAATTTTCTCAAAATATCCTCTGGGATTTTGATTGAGTTGCATTAGATAGATCAATGCATAGATATATCTATTTATGTCATTTGTCTTTCAAACCATTAATATAATATACAACTCCATTTATTTATAGCTTCTTTAATTATTTTCAGCAATGTTTTGTTGCTTTAGTTGTAAATGGCTTGGACACTTTTATGAGATCTATCCCTAAATATTTAAGGCTTTATGATCCTATTATAAATTGCATTTATTCAGTTTTGCTTTATTTTTCTATTTGTTTGTTCCTGTTATTAAAAAAAAAGTAATTGGTTTTTGTACAATGACCACAATGTGTCCAGCAATTGTAATTTCATTGTTGCTAAAATCACTTATGACTTTTAGTAAATGCATTTATTTTTAATAATCCTGCATCTGAGCATATTATCATGGCATTTTCTTCTCTCTCTCTCTCTCTCTCTCTCAGTAAAATGCATCTATTGTTTTTGAATACTAAACTTCCATTCCATTTTTGGAATAAAGTCTATTTGGTCATGGCATATGGTACTAGGTATATTATTCTTTGTGTGTTTCCCTAGATTTATTTGCTAATATTTTACTTAGTATTTTTGCACCGTTTTGTGTTTCCTTGTTCTTTGTAATGCCAGTGTAATTTTTAGATAAGAAGATTGTGTTAGCCTCTTAAAATAAAAAGGAAGTCTGTCTTTCTTTCTGTTCCCTAGAAAGGTTTATATACGAGTAATGTTACTTCTTACCATAGGGGTGAAAAAAATTACTCTTTCCCTCACCCATTTGAAGGGTCACAGGTGGCACCTCCCTAAAAAAAGACAGGTTAATAAGAGAAAGGCATAACAAATTTATTTAATCAAAGTTTTATGTGACACAGAGGCCATCAGAAATGAAGACCTAAAGCCCCAGGGAAAACTGTTTTTATGCTATGTCTGATGGAAGAACTGGATAGCTGTCAAGAAACAAGCTTGGACAAAGAGGGTACGATCTAATGACGATAAGCTGAGGGTGGAACCCAAAAGACCTATTTGTTGAGATTCCTCCCAGCCTGTCTGTGGAACATTTCTTCTTTCTGGTGTAGAGCAGAAGGCTTATCACGTGAACATCTTGTGACCTACTTTCAGGAGAAGTAGGTCAGAGAGTGACCTTTCTAGGTTTTATGACTTGCTTTGGAGGAGACAGCGAGACCTGCTGGTTTCTTAGCCCCTCCTGCCCCTTTCAGTTCAAAAATCATCAGCATGCCAGCCATCACACTTTGGGGTATAATGTTCGGAGCCTTAACACTACAAAAGCCATCCGGGCCTGGAGGATTTTTAGGAAAGAGAAGAGCAAAGACTTTTAACAAGAAATCAATTAATAGGTTAAAAAAAACTTTTAAACTTTCTAAGTCTTCTTGGGATGGTTTTGGTAAGTTGTATTTTCAAAAAAAGAATTAATTTAATCTGCATTGACAACTTTGTTGATAAAGTTACTCTTAATATTTTTTTACTATCTTTTCAAAATTTATGGGTTCTGTAATTGTATCACTTTTTAGTCATTAATATTAGTATTTTATAACTTTCATCTTTTTTATAGTCCTAGTCATTAATCTTTTCAAAGAACAAATTTCTGCATTTTGTTAACTTTCTTACATATATTTATTTTATATTTCATTGATTTGTTTTTTGCTCCTATCCATTTAATCACCTCTCTTGTAGATTATGTTGGTTTGATTTGCTATTCTATTTTTACTTTCTTGAGTTGGACGCTTAGATCATTGATTCTCAATATTTAATATTGTCTTATATAATCAGCTTAATTCTCTTATATTACCTCTTTCATCTCTGAAGGCATTGGAGTTTACAAATCCTTTACATGGCCATCAATTCACAATAAGATCAGTGTGATGTGTTTATAACTTAGTCAGAGATAAATGATAGAAGATTCAAATCCCAGTCTGACTCCCAAGTTCATGATCTTTCCTGTTCATAGAGGGATGATCATATAAGCTGTGAAGCAGATAATACAGGCGATAATAGGAAAGTAAATGTAATAAAAAATGAATCTTGACTGATAACTACTTATCGTCAAGTAAAGAGTAGCTTCTGAAGGAGATGGAGAAAGAAGAGGTAAACCAAGAGACCTGTGTCTAGATACTTCCTTGCTACATGAACTTGGACAAGTCTTTCCATCTTCTGTAAAATAAGAAACAGGGATTATTTGCAATGTTCCTCTCCACAGAACAGCAGAGTTGCAAGGAGACAATTATGATCAATAATATTCAATGTTATAAAGAGGTTAAAAATATAGTTTAAGAAAATGACAAGAAATTTACTAAACAAATCCTCATAACACTAAAGACAGGAACCAAATGAAAACACTTCTACCACCAACTCCTTGGGGACCTAGTGGCCAGGATTTGGGGCTTTCACTGCCACGACACGCGTTCTATTCCCAGTCAGGTAAGTTGTTTGGGTGGTGCAGCCCTAGCTCAGCGGTTAGGGGACACTGGCCACATAGAATAGGGCTGGTGGGTTTGAACGTGGCCTGGGCCTGCTAGACAAAACAAAACAAAAACAACGACAACTAAAAAAGAGCAAATTATAACACTTTCTAAAATAAAATGGGTTTTATGCCTTTCTCAAGTGGATAGGGAACTCTGTGGGGCAAAATATCTCCCATAGCAATTTGCAGTTGGGAAAAGTCACAGCAGGGTAGGAGCCAAGCACTGACTCTTGGCAGCCAAATGAGGATGGTCATTACCAAATCCTCTCTTTCATACCTACAGAGCCCTTTTGGTTTGAGCACGGGATGAAATTGATCAATAAATGTCATCATGCATAACAAAGATAAAATGAGATAAACTTGGATTTTAGCATCAAAAGACCACCCAGCAAGAATAAGTGTAAAAAATACATAAAATGAACATTTTATCTATCCAAGGCAAGTTTTTATAGGATAAGTCATTACTGAAAATGATTTATGAAATAGTTGTGACAAAATGCTCCTGGTGACCTCGATGAGAATTACAAAGCTTAATTCTCTCTGATGATACTAAGAGAAAAGATTTCCCTCTCTCTCTTTTTCTTAGAGCCTTTACCTTAGAAACCTTGTAAACACGTTCTCCTTTCACTGAAATGTATATGAAACCTATTGAAACCTTGATAGCCCTCTGGTCAGCTTTATGCCCCAGGACTGTTTTTCTCAAGGACTTGGGAATCATCTCTTTGAAATGTAAACATAGCATCTGTATCTTCTGGTTTCTGTTGGAGGGGAGGACCCCAACTTCCCTGAGCACATTGCTCCAAGCCCCTTGCTCCCAGCTATAAAACTACCTCCTGTCTTAAAGATAGAAGTTTGTTTCTCCTCTGGCTAAAGTCAATCAGCTTACAGATGGTGACCTCAATTAATGGTAAAGCAAGAATAAGCTATGTGTGACTATCACTACTTACTGTTTATCTTGAAAACACACACACACACATATATATATATTTACACACACACACACATATATATATATATATTTACACACACACACACACACAATGGGTTGAGTCTGCTTGGCTATATGTAGCAGGGTTAGATTTTCTTTCTGTCTGGGCAATCAATCTCTTAGCAGAAGGCCTGTGCACCACAACCTGGTTTAAGTTTATACTTATTCAATAACAAACATGTTTTCTTTCTCTGCTACTTTTGCAGAGAGAATTTCTAGTTGAGGAGATGGCCTTGTTTGTTCATTATATTTCCCCAACATATGAACATATTGGGCTTAAATCCGGAATGGAACTACCTGCCACTCCCCTTGACATTAATTCCCAACAAACTAAGCAGATCACTTGACTAAAGGTTGATTGTACCGGGGATAGAAACCAAGAGGGAAGAGTCAAGCCTACGATCTGGACACACTTCACATCCGAATCTTTTTCTTTGTTTCTCTCTCAGTAACTTTGTGGACTTGGGTAAGAGTCCTGCACATGTGTACTGAAGAAACCAAGGCAGTATTGGATTCCATTATTTAAGGGTTCAGAGAGGAAGTAGAGGGAAAGTTACCTGGACGCTCCTGAAATGTTTCACCGTCCTTGGCTTATACAGACTTCTTTCAAGCTCCTAGGTAGGAATTTAGGTGGCCTTGTTTTTATAAAATTTGCAAAAGGAAGATCTTTCTGTATTCCCTTTGATAAAGAGGATCTGCTAAATCATAAAAGCTTTAGGCTCCTGCTGTGAAAGGAAAAAAAAGAGACAGCAAGGGGTGCAGGAAAAGGTGGAAGAGTTACACTGAATTTCTATATGTTCCACAGACGAAATTTTCATAAGACAGTGGGCACTTTCCAAAAGCAGCTGCTACAGTTTCCAAGAAAAGATAATTTTTAAATTCCTGCCAAGTAATAGGAACTTCAGTTACTCAAATGACCTGAATTCTCAACATCCAACTAAAAAAAAAAAAAAAACTGTCAGAAAACAGTTCCCTAATACATCTGCTTTCCTTCTGCATAATCTATTTCACACAATTAAATAGTGCCCATTAAAAAGAAAATAGCACCATCATTACAATAGTACAATCTTCTGAGAGCACACTATCTTGGAAAATGCAAATTTTAAGAATTTAGGAGCTTAAATTATGAGAGTACAGTATGAATATTCGTTTTCTCCCACATATCAAAAGTGTTTTAGCAAAATTGTGTAAGTTGCTGTTTACACACAATCTGTCCCTATTGCCAATAGGTTATATGGCAGGAAGAAATATGAAAACACTTTTCCCCAACATCCTTTCTTTCTAAAAGATTCTTAATTGAAATAATAGCAACATTAATTAAGCACAGCCCCTAGGAGGTCCAGGTGTGGGGATTTATAGACAAAAGCAGTCAGTAAAAACTAATTTAGATGTTTTGCAATGTATGCAAAGCTCCAATATAAAAGGGAACCTAAACAGACATCATGAGACTGCTAGAATCCTGATAGATCCTAGGATGGAGACCTCCTACTTTGCAAAGGAATAGGATTTTACTGAGGGTTTTACCTGCAGTAAAAGATGGAGGAGTCAGGGGAATTTAGATTCAGAGACTGGCAAGGGATAGATAGATTTGGGAGCGCACAGACAAAAATGGGAGGCAGATGAACCGGACTAGCTTTCTCTGGCCCCTACCCAGCTCCCAGGCTGGACGCACTAATGGCAGCTTTAAAAAGACTTACTCTGTGAGGCCTGTGAGGTTGTTAAAGTTGGCCAGAACTTGAACCTTTGTCTTTCTTTCATGAGAATGTCCTCTGAGATTCCCCTTGCCTTTCACAAAATAAATGTGCCACACAAAGTGGAAGAACAGTGGAAGAACAACTGAAAGAAAGGATGAAGGGGTAGACTTTGCAGACTCCAGCTGAAAAGGCTCTTTGGCCCGGCACTCATGGTCTGGCCCTCGGAATTCCATGTAGACAAAAATGGTGGTCAAATCCCTTGGAGCAAGGGCAGCATCTGGATGTAATGTACGGAAGCGGGACAGTAAGGCCATTCAGGTTAGCTAACAACTCCTCCTTCTGGGCACGTGGGATGATAGAACAGAGATACAGACCAGACGTTATGGGACATAAAGATGGAACCTCAACAAACCATGGATCACACACATTATTCTTATGTCTTATACCCTTTGTAAATCAAAAGAATCTTAATGACCAAACAAATTTTAGTATTTGTTGCAATAGGAGCCCACTCCATCCTTACTGAAATGAAGTTATTTTGTGTGTGTGTTTTCTGTTTGTTTGCTTTGGCATTTATTTGTTTTAGTTTTATGATACAATAATATATAGTGATTCTCAAGAAGCAGTGTTGTATTTGGTAAAAATACCTGATAATTTATTATTAATGAATAATATATCATAATTGTTCAAAAACACAAGAAATAACTTTCTCCATTTGCATTTAATGATAAAGTTATTTTATCAGCTTAAATTTAAATACTAAAAACTGATGAATTCGTTACTTACATTATATAAGTAAAGAAATCAATGCAAATTTCCTTTTTCGAAGAAATCGATGCAAATTTCCTTTTTCGATATGAGCACAAATAAGGCTTATCTGGTGCATACAAAATATTTTCTTGATCTATAAAGAATATAACAGAAGAGTTAAATTTTTAAGTAGTAACAGCGCTTTTGTAAAAAGCTATTTCACCATTAGAGAGTTTAAGTATTGAGGTTCTGTTGGACGTCAACTGGAGCTTGAATATGTAATGACAGCAGGAATGGCAGTATCTCTACCAAATTTAAAGCAACTCTTCCTAATATGCCACTCATTTTAAAAAGATAAAATTTTCCAGTTAAATAAGTTTAACTGCCATGCTGACGTATTCAGCCAGCACTTTCATTTTACACAGGAAACAACTGAAGCTCAATGCTTATCTTCCCCAGGGGCACATGGCTACTGGCTAATGTTCATCAGATCTAGAAGCTGAATCGCATTTCTGAGGAACCATTTCTAGGTGGTCTTGAAATCAAAATTTTTTATTTTAATTCTTCTGTTAATTTAATCTGACTTAATTGAAGTAGGCCATGTCTGTTAATGGCACATGACGTAAAGATGGTCATAATTTTGATTGAATGGTAAACAAAGGCAGCTGATTGTCACAGCTCACTGATAGCTCCTGAAATCATTTAATAAAGCAATGCATCTTCAAGATCTTTAGAACTAATTTCTTTTTATAAAAACATTATTTAAAATAGCACTACAAAATTTTTTTTTTTAAATTTTTGCAGTTTTGGGCTGGGGCTGGGTTTGAACCCACCACCTCCAACATATGAGGCCAGCACCCTACTCCTTTGAGCCACAGGTGCACCCAGCACTTCAATTTTAAAAGCAAGGGCTACCAGGTATTTCATACAACATGGCATGAGTTGATTTGACAGACTTGAGTATTCTACTACGTAATGTGCTTCTGCCTGTAGAAATCTGAATGTTGCTAAGTGCACCTCCTGTTGGCACAAAGACTTTATTTATATAGTGTAACAGAAGCTGTGTTGGCAGGTTGCTAAATTTGGTAAAAAAAAAAAAAAAACCCAAAACAGTGTGCCTTGTTTATTTTACCACTTCCAAATATAAAAGAAAATATACATACATAAAGGTAGGAAAATGCTGAAAGCATGATGAATCACACAAAGTACATACTTTGAACACTGTGTCAGGTAACCAGCGCTGGCCACGCAGCAATAGCAAAAACAGGGCACTTACATACCTAATGTACAAATGACTCTAGCCGTGTAGTTTTATATTTTATAGGATCAAGACCCTCAATTTAGCCTAAAAACCATGTAGGAACCTTGAGTCCAAATGATTTAGAATATGTGTTTTCCTAAATAATTTTCAACTCAAGCTTTTTCTATACGCAATCTAGCAATAGGAAAACACGTGCAGATACATTTAAATTAAAAAGAAAACAATTGTATATAAAAATAACAAAAACAATCCAATGTGATATTCACTTACATAGTAAAGATAATATTAATTTTTGGAGGTATAAACTAGGTGTCCTAAAATTGTAACCGTCTAGGTTTATTTGGAGCATTTGAGACTTTTAAATTTAATGTCTTAATCATGAAATAAAGGGATCGAAATGTGACACTGCTGACATTATGGTTAAAACTGCCTTATCTGGTTTACACAAGATAGCTCATTTGTATGAGCTCCTCTGCTGATTTCGTGTTTTGAGGTTGGTAGTCTAGGAATTTGTCTATTATTTGTAATTTTATTATACTTGAAATTTCCATTTGGAACAAAAGGGGTGTATGTCTGAGTACGTGTGTGCTGGAACTTGTTCTCAACCAATTTTAATTGTAGATTCACGATCTCTTCAAAGGTCCAGAAAGTCTGAAGCAGAATGTTGTAACTCTCAGTGTTACTGAATTTCCTTAAGTGGATGGAATGTTTACTTGATACATTATTAATGCAATAAATGATAAGCTTTAAGTAGCGCATCCTCCTGACATGGCATCAGGCCAGGGTTTCTTAGTCCCCAGCACTACTGACATTTTGGCCAGGTCATCCTTTGCTGTGGGAGTCTTTCCTATCAGCCATATCTCCAACCTCTACTCACTAGAAGCCACCAACATCTACCCAGTTTGAACAACCAAAACAGTGGCCAGATATTACCAATGTCCTCTGGAGGACAGAACTGACCCCAGTTGAAACCCTTGAGTTGGGCATTACGAATTAAAATAATAAATGTATAAAAGCAATAGAAATTAGCAACATCTTTTACCTTGCTTTGGTTTAAAACCACTTTCGATTCCTACAGGGGTAATTACGGCTTATTTCCCCTCTCTTTTCCATAGCCATGCACAGTTGTAAGAGAATGAGGCCGCACGCTGTGCGGACAGCAGAGAGAGGGTGGAGAGCCTGAAACCGCGCCATCCAAGCCACGTGGAGAAAGCGTGCGCGGATCGGCACTGGGCTGCTCTGTGGTCCATCGAAAATCTCCATCTGTTACACATAGGAATGCAGAAATTGGTAGCTTTTCAAGTAAAAGAAAAAAGAAGCAGCTTTGTATACGCCAAAGTGCTTTTCAATGAAACAGAACATTTACATTCGTCCTTGCTATTTTCCCGGGGTGTGCCACGACAGAATCCTCACCCAGGGTGAACCTCCCACCGGTGCCTCATCACACTGGCCCGCCTGTTGTCATTTTTGATGTGGCCTTGCCGAGTCCCGCTCAGAGCCGACTTAGCCCTGGGCTGCTCCTTACAGAAACTGTTAACAAGCACCGGCATTGAGGAAACAGCTCTCCTGCGGGGCTGCTGACCCGAGGCCACAGATTCAGGAGTGAGTTTATAGCTTCATAGCATGTTTTTAATTTAGTCACCTCAAAGATTTGTATTTCTCAGACTTGCAAACTGCCCGCCCCTCCTCCCACCCTTGCGGGTCCCCCACCCCCATTCCCAACCCCAGAGGAAGTTTCTCTTGTAAAGAACAGAAAGTCCAGTTAGGGGACTAATGAGCTACGCACACTGCTTGATAGACAGGTTTTTCCCTCTTCAAAAGGCAGCTCGTAGGGGTGCTTTGTGTTTGTGCGCTGCCAAAGTCACCACGCATCGCCCCTCACACGCCACCTCCACCACGTTATTTTCTATTTATCAGACATGGTCGCTCTGAATAGCTTTTAATCTGAATTTTAACGCTCTAAACTTCAGATATCTCTGAAAATGAAAAGAATTACTTGTAGAATTAACTTTTTACGCAGAAATTTCGCATTGCGATAACTTAGAAGTGGTAGATGTTATACCGTCTATGTTTTCTCATTGTTGACATTTTTTGGTCGGGTGATTCTTTGTGGTGGCGTCTGTCCTGGACATGGTAGGCTGTTGGGCAGGACTTCTGGCGTTTACTCACTACCTGCCTGTGGCAGTCCCCTGCTCCTCCCCCCAGACTTGACAACCCCAAATGATTTGCCCTCGGGGTAAAATTGCCCCTGACTAGGCATCACTGATCTAATGGAGCTCCGAGTAAGTATTTGACTTTTGATTATGTGCTGGAACTTTAGGACTGTTATACATTTACTACTAGAGATATAGATACAAAATCAGTGACTTTTTTCCTTCATAGGAAAACATTTTTGTAATTTTGCCAAATATCTTGATAAGTATGAAAGACAGAGAAAGCCATGAGTTGGAACTCATATTTATATATATATATATTTGTGAATGAGTTAAGTAATAAGTGGATTTTTTGCACAGTCAAGAGAAATATGACAATTCTCTCTGGCAGTTACATTCTGGTTTTACATGTCCCTCACAATTTCCTTGGATCATGTCCAGAGACTTCTGTGTCGCTGTGTTTTGGGGAAAGCTGGGCCATGAGATAAGGTGAACCTGTTATTAATCATTTATTCGTGATTGAATAATAGGAGAACCAACTGACTTAAGATTTTTCACTAGGAAAATATTATCAAGGTAGCAAACCAATATAGGATACCAAATAGAATTTTTCAAAATTAAATTAATTCATTTGGTCTTTACATCACTTTTACATAAAGTATGTTTGTTAATAATATTTTTAACTTAATGTATTTTAATCTTATAAAATACAGGTATAGGTATCAATGCAATTGAATAATTTCTGACTTATCTCAAGGGAGAAATTAAAATAGAGTGTATCTATTACACTTCACAAGCATTATCGCTGACATGAAAATTTCAAATCAGGGCCATTTGGTATAATCCATAAGAAAAATTCAGGCAGAGATCATAGACATTGAAGGTAACAAGTAGAATAATTACAAAAATGTAAAAGTCAAAAGAAATAGCAGCACTCAAAAATACAATAATAATTTATACTGAATAGCTTTGCCATTTAGAGGACACTTTTGTTATTAATAGAGTATAAAAGTTAAAAAGCAAGATCCTAGTTAACAACAAATAGTTTGTAGTTATTGTTACTGTTACTAGGTATGAATTTTATCATTCAATAAGTAAAATAAAGTAGGATGAGATGTTTCTCAGTAATTTTGGAGAGAATCTTCCAGGTAGCATCACGAATGCATGTTGATCTCTATAAAATCTCTCCTGCTGTGCAGATTTAAAAAGGAAGTAGAGCTTGCTTGCAGGCATTCTGTAACTGGCAACTGCGAGTGGAGAGATGTTATTGCCTGGATCTATGAAGTGCCAAACATGGATAAAAACAGCAGAACTCTAACAGTAGAGTTCAAGGTTAATTAAGACATCATACTTTAAATGACTAACCTTAGAATGAGTGTGGAGGAGAGATTATTTCTAATTAGTACATCAATTTGGAGGTGCAGTACCATCCTCATGGATTATTTTGGCTTAGCACAGTAAGATGCAAAAGATAAAAAGAGAAATGTCAAAAGAAAGGCATCAGACAGGACCAGGAAGAAAAATCTTCCATTAATTGCTTCTGACTAAAATTTCCATTAATAATCTAGAGAGAATAAATGGAAATGGATGCAGAAAACATTGTGGTTAAACTTCTATATTACTTCTAGATAGTAGGCATATCTTTATGCTTAGGTTGAACTGCTTAATAAACCGTATTTATTATTTCATACGGGCTTTCTTTGCTCCTGACTAATTATTTTATTAGCTTTATGTAGACAAATGTTAAAAGAATGGTCTTCAAGCATCATTTTAAAATGGTGAAATGGTGGATCCAACCTTTAGACAAAATTTTGATGCTTTACTGTAAAATTACAGAATGGAAAATAACCTATTACTTAGATATTTTATATTTTCATGCATATTATCTCAATTTTAATGTAGGTTTAGCTAGTCACTACTATTTTTGTCTCTTTGGCTAAATAAATCAAATTATCCAATTGTATGTCGAAGGGGCCTGTGAAGTACGTTTTCTGTGAAAGCAAAGAACTTGTTCAAAGAATTACTAATATAAAGGTTTTAGAAACTATGATATTAATATTTACACTTTGTCATTCATTCTTTCATCTAAGACACACACCTGTTTACGCTAGCACATGTACACACTGGCACACATGTGCATAGGACATTGTCCTACCTTCCTGTTTTCCAAATGTACCAATATTTACAAAACAGCTACAGTCCTTCTGCTCAAGTTGTTCTCAGAGGGTGCAGCCATATTAAAAAAAAATAATTAGAAGTTGCACAATGAAGGCTCCGTGCCCATAGCATATTGGTTACGGCACCAGCCACATACACTGAGGCTGGCAGGTTCGAACCCAACTGGGTCCAGCTAAACAACAATGACAACTACAACAAAAACATAGCCTGGTGTTGTGGTGGGCACCAGTAGTCCCAGCTACTTGGGAGGCTGAGGCAAGAGAATCACTTAAGCCCAAGAGTTTGAGGTTGCTGTGGCTATGATGTCACAGCACTCTACTGAGGGCGACATAGTGAAACTCTGTCTCAAAAAAAAAAAAAAAGTTGCACAATAAGAAGGTTACTAAGAGTTTTAAACAAGTGACAACATCTAACTTACAGTTCTCCTATTTTTAAAATTTTAATCAGACCTACCTTGTTTTAAAGATCTCCTTTGCCTTGCATTATATTAGCCATGTATTATAGGGAACTAAAAATGGATGTGTAGAAATCCACAGGGTAATTGTGCAGCAGCCAAAATGAAAATGGTGATGCATGGAAGAAGTGAAGGAAAGGGACAGGCTCTAGATAGAATTTCAAGGTTAAACTGATAGAACTGGGCGTTTCAATATGGTGATGGTGATGGGGGTGGTGGTAAAATTTCAAGGTGGAAAGGTTCAAACTCAGAACGTTCTTTGTCCTGAAATTAAAAATTAGTTTCTTGGCACTTTAATACAGGAACCAAAAGAAAATATCAAAACTGGAAGAACTTCTTTATAAGCTGGATGATCTAATAGTTTGAATTTTTAGTTGATAGTTATGGTATTGAAACTAAGTAATGAAGTGAATTTCAGGGCTGAACTGAGCAACTACTTTGAAATCACTTAATATAGAGTGGGAGGTACATAGCAGTCATAGTTAGTAATGCTGGCTAATGCTCGTTCCCTAACGCTCTCTTTTCACCATCCATAGCAAATTTTGGAAAAGTCAGATGCTTCTATTTTCAGCTTCCCATGTAGCTAGGGACTACTTGGTAGACTTTTTATTACTAATAAGAGGTGGGTGAAAAGCATGCTTTTGCTGCGTGAGCTTCTAGAAAGAAAAGAGTTAGATGACCCACCTCCCTTCTCTCTCCCACCCCTCTGTTGCTGGCTAACCAACCCTTCTCCCTTTCTTCCTCCCCCATTCTCCCTGTTCTTTCCCTTGCTTTACTTAAGATGTCACTTCAGTTCTTGTCCATGCCCTCTGATGTGTGAGCCATGAATCACCGTCTGGTTTAATAATGTGGTTTGGCTGTCTCTGCTCAAGCCTGAATTGTACTTGCTTGAACCAATAAAATATAAGTGCAAATGATGTGTCATTTCTGGGTGGTCATGTTAAGAAGTCCTATAGAATCACAAAATACTAACCCAGAATTTTGATGAATCAAAACAGAAATCACCTACTCTAGACATCTTTTACAGAAAACAGTAAATATCTTCATGATTGAAACTACAATTGGCAGTGCTTTCTGTGATAGATTAATTCTTGTTTTTAGAGAGTGGAACATCCATTTGGCATTCAAACAGGAAAATAAATGAAAAGAAAGTCAAATCATGGATGTGGTTATAAGATTCCAACTGAACTCTTGACAGGTATTATGTGATGGAATAAACTATGTTTTTAGTATCAAATCTTTTTTCAGTAATCAAGGCAGTGTAATGAAATAGAGTTTGCCAAATAGATAAAACATAAACCAAAAATCCATTCTTCAGTATCTTAACTTTGTGACTTTTGGTAAAATTGCCTAACTTTTTGTCCTTTTAGTTTACAGGTTTCCTGACCTGTCAATAGTAATCTAACTACTTAAGTTTGTTGGGAGAAGTCAATGAGATAATCTACCTAAAACATGCAATCCATAAAATCTGGACCATGGCAAGCAGCTGGTTAATAGTCCCAGAGCACCAAATTCCTCAATGAAAATCACAGGCTTGATGTGAGAATCAGATACAGCAGTTCCCTGCCTTATCCAGTTTCGCTTTCCACAGTTTAAGTTACCCTTAGTCAATCATGTTTTAAAAATAGTAAATGGAAAATTTCAGTAATAAACAACTCATAAGTTTTTTTTTAAATTAATTGTATTTTTTTTTTTAATTTTTAGACATAGTCTCACTTTCTTGCCCCTGGTAGAGTGCTCTGGTGTCATAGCTCACAGCAACCTCAAACTCTTGGGCTTAAGCGATTCTCTTGCCTCAGCCTCCTGAGTAGCTGGGACTATAGGTGCCCGCCACAATAACTGGCTATTTTTTTAGAGGCCAGCTCTTGCTCAAGCTGGTGTTGTACTCATGAACTCGGGCAACCCACCTGCCTGGGCCTCCCAGAGTGCTGGGATTACAGGCATGAGCCACCATGCCCAGCCTAATTTATAAGTGCAGGCAGAATGGGGACCGAAGACCCCATTATTGGCAGAGGAGGGCACCTCCAGAAAAAGGGAAAATTAAATAGTAAGGTGAGGGAGTTGGAACAAAGAAAAGTCAGCTTGTTTACTTTTAAGCCAGCCATTACTAAATTTCTTATCTGAATTAAGCCAGCCATTACTAAATTTCTTATCTGAACAAGTTTCCAGCCTTTCCTAAAACTCTGGCCTATTGGGGATACAACTTACACAAATACCCCTGCTAGGTCTGTGAACACTCTGAGGAAAATAATGGCCATAGAAGAGACTGTGGCAAGTCCTAGAAAAAAAGTACATCTTCTAGGTCATTTCCTGCCCATTAAACAGACAAAGCAGATACCCATTGTGTGGATTTGCATTTAGCTGGGGCAGAGACCAAGGGAACAGCTCTAGCCCTGAGACATGGGCAGGAGGGCTTATATCCCTTATTGCAGAGGAAAATCCTCTGTGGTAGTGATGAGAGGAAAATGCCTCTTTCCCACAGATTCCTCAGAGGTGATTAATGCCAGTAGCTTTTTACTCCATAGTGAACTAGCAGAGCTTACCACCTCCCAGGAATCTGTGTGTGTGACTTCAGACAGGTGGATTCCCCCACACAATACTCTTAATTTCAGATTCCTCAAAACTGCTCAAATCCTTAAAATTAATAATCATAACAATAGGAGCTGATATGCTCACTTAGAGAAACTGCTGGTGTCCTTGTTCCCTCCCTCAGCTTAACCACCTGGGCAAAGAGATTTGATTAAAAGCTGAGTTGAACAGAGACTTGGGGCCACTTGCCAGAGCCCACATGGGTGGTGGTTCTTGAGCTCTCACCTTTGAAAATTCTATTCTGTGTCTCGTGTCTCTTTCTTTATCATTGTTCCTAACTTTGTATTTCTTTAGTCGTAGTGCCAGTTCCACAGGTCTTAGCAGGCACTGGCCCCAGGGTGGGACCCCGACAATAAATTTTGAATTGAGTAGTTCTGAGCATTTTTATGAAATCTAACTCTTTTATATTTAATAATCACCCCAACACACAAGGGTAGTGATGCTGGCAATTTGGATATGCCAGAAGCAGCTGTCAATTGCTTCCTTTAAGAGACAAGTTGAAAATTCTCAACTTAAAAAAAAAGAAAAAAACTTGTGTGCTGAGTTTGCTATCTACCATAAGAACAAGCCATTCTTGATTAAACAAACAAACAAACCTCTTAGCACACTAGGAAAAGAAGGAAATGTCCTTAACTTAATAAAGAGCATCCAGGAAAATGATCTTAGTAGTAAAGTCAATTGATCTTAGTAGTAAAAGTCAAATCCTTTCCCTTTAAAATAAGAAATGTGATATGTATGCCTACTTTTTCCACTTCTTCTCTGCATTGTACAAGAAAGTTTAATTGCTAAGTCAAAAATAGTTAAACAAAAGCTATTTGGTAGGAAATAAATAAGCTGTTTTTATGTAAAGACAACATGATGATCTGTAAAAAATCCAACAGACAGTAAGCTATTAGTAAAAGCTAAGGGAGCTTTGCAAGGTCACAGAACAAAGGATCAATATAAAAAAAACCAACATAAAAAATAGTATATTTTTCTAAAAATCAGAAATTGACTTTTTAAAAATACCATTTTAAGTAACATCAAAAAATATTAACTATTTAGACAAAAGTTGTTCAAGCCATGCAAGCTAAACTCTATAAAACATGGGGAGAAAAATTAAAGGATACCTAAATAAATAGCAATATGAACCTTCTTTATAGATCATAAGACTTAATATTTTTATGTTGATTCTCTCTTTGAGCTTTGGATTCAATGTAGTCCCAGTTAAAATTCCTGAGGGCTTTTTTTTTTTTTTAATTCACAGGTTAATTCTAAACTTTGCATGGAAACATAAGAGACTGAGAAAAGCCAAAACAATTTTGCAAGAGAAGAACAAAGGAGAAGGATTAAATTCACATGATTCTCATGATTTCAAGTCTGATTACTTATGACTAAGTAAGACAGTGTGATATTGGTGTAGAGACAGACAAAAAGATCAATGAAACAAAATAGAGTTCAAAAATAAGACCATACAGATATGGACAAGTTGGCAAAGATGAAAAGGAAATTTGGTGGAGAAAAGATAACCTTTTGAGAAATGATGCTGGAACAATCAGATAATCATACTCAAAATTTTAACTTTGATTCATAACTTACGCCATATGCAAAAATTAAATAAAAATGGATCATCGACACAAATGCAAAACCCAAAATGCTAACATTTCTAGGGAAAAAATAGAAAATCTCTGTGATCTTGCATTAGGCAAAGATGTGATAGTGAAACAAAATTCATAATAAGAAAAAAATGATAAATTGAATTTTATGAATGTTTAAAATTTCTGATCTTCCAAAGTGGCTACTAATATAATGAAAAGTCAAGTCAAACACTGGCAGAAAATATTTGCAAATGATAGGTATAATAAGGGACTGGTGCTCAAATAATACAAAAGAACTTCAAAACTCAATAATAAGAATAAATTTTTAAATGGAAAAAATATTTAAAGAGACACAAATAAAAAATACATGTGGATGGTGAAGAAGTACATGAACATATGCTCAACTTTATTAGTCACCAAGGAAATGCAAATAAAAAACACAAGACTCCTATTAGAATGGCTAAAATTTAAAAAGATTGACCTACCAAGTGTTGGCAAAAATGTGGAGCAACTGAAATTCTCACACACTGAAGATGCAAATGTACAGTGGTGCAGTCACCTTGCAAAACTGTCTGATAGCATTTTAGAAACTTAAATGTATATTTATATCCCCTAGCAAATCCACTCCTAGTTATTTATCCAAGAGAAATAAAAGCATATGTCCAAACAAAGACTTAGACAAAAATATTCATGGCAGCATTATTTGTAATAACCTCGAAATGTAACCTTTCCGAATGTTCATCAACATGGGAAGAAAAGATAGTCTCCTAGCAAATGTACATTTTGATATAGCCATTGCTGCGATATTACTCAGCAATAAATGGGAACACATTTCTATTATATAAAACACCATGAATGAGTCTCAAAATAATTAAGCTGAGAAAATAAAGCCCGATGATAATAAAGAGTCATTCTGTGTGAGTCCATTAATATGAAGCTATATGCTTTCTAAAAAAAGATCAGTGGTTGCCTCTAGGCATAGGGAGGTGGGGTGAACAGGATGGAATGATAAGGACACTTAGGAAACTTTTGAAGATGATTGGTATGTTGATGATCTTGAAGCTGGTGATGGTTTCAAAGAGAGATACATGATTCAAAATTATTAAATTATACACTTTAAATATATGCAGTTTATCGTGTAGATTAATACTGTATTTCATGCCTCAATAAAATACGCCCTAAAAATTATTAAATAATAATTATGCTTTAAATATATACAATTTATTGTGTAGAAATTATGTCTCAATAAAATATGTCCTAAGAAGAGGGTTATACATATGTTATTCAGGTTACAGCTAGAAGGAGAAGCTTTGGAACCATCACCTTGGTATTGAGAGTTCAGGATTCCCCAAAAAAGGATTCAAGGGACTACGATTTGCCTAACAATGTATACAGAACGTGAGTGCCATATTTATTTATAGTCAACTTCTGGGTTTCAAACCCAGCTATATTAACTTAGGAGTTGTGAATCTTTGGCAAGTTTCCTTATTAAACCCTAAGAGATGCTTGTGAGGATTTAAAAGATAACATACTAAGTGCTCAATAAATATTAGCTGGTATATTACTATTTTAATATTTGGAGAAAGAGTTTCTCCACTTTTGTCAACTGGTCAAAAGGTCCTTGACTCAGAAGGTCAACTTCTCTGATAATTAAAGCTTTGGAAGGGGATAAGATGACTCAAAAGGAGAGTGCAAAGCACAAGACAAAAATGAGCATAAAACCTTGGGGACTTGTTTGAGCTAAGAGACAAGAGATGGAAGAGGAAGTAGAGAAGAAAACTGAGAAGTAGCACAGAGGTGGGAGGAGACCAGGAAGTGGTGGGGTCACCGAAGATGGAGAGGAAATATTTTTAAGAAAAAACAGCAAATGCTTCAGCCATGTTAAAGATGCTCAAATATTAAGAAAGAATCATTGGATTTGACAATAATGAGTTTGTTTTGTCCCTTGAGAGATCAACTTCACCAGAGAGGTGGGAGCAAGGCTTATGGGGCTATGAGTGGTTAGAAGTGTAAGTAATTAATTCAGATAATTTTTTCAAGAAATTTAGGAATGCACAGAAAAAGAACTATAAGACTAATAGCTCTAGACAAGACTAAAAAGGTATTTCCAGGGTTAGGGAATACTTGAATATATTTTCAGGGTAAAGTAAGACACTATAAAGATCAGATGACTAGAAAGTAAAAACGACAAAGTGAACTGTATTAAAACTCAGTTTTGAAAGAAGTAAAAGAGGACAGAAAATGGAATACACATGTCTTAGAGCATTTTAGGAAAGATCATTTTACCAAAGATCTTACACATGTTATGGAAGCTGGGAAATAAAGGAAGAGTGAGGACCATTTCTTATTTTGAAATGAAGTAGAGGAAAATTTAGGACTCTAGTATCATATGGCTGCAACTTCTTCATTAAACATCAAAGTCATGATTAGAATGAAAGCTGGATTGAGATTGCCAACACTAGAACTGAAAAACTAACTTGAATTATCAAGAGTTTGATACCACCACATAGGTGATAGGCCACACACACACACACACACACACACATACACATATTTTTTGGAGAATATAAAGACATAGAGTATTGAAATACCATGTGCCTGACAAACAATATTTATAGAATTTTACTTCACTTATAACAAATAATTATCTTGATCCCAGCAGCCACAAGCAATGAACCACAGAAGGAAAACTGTAACACAAGGACCTGATCATTAAATACATTGGTACAAAGAGAAGTAACTCTTGATTGTAGTTAAGATTTTGTCCTGTAACTTTGGATAAGGTGTTTGGTTTAATGAAGCTTGCCAAATTGTTCTTTTAATCTAACCCAAAATATGCTATTCCTATCAGCATTTGAGAAGAAGTAATTTAAAAAACCCGAAGTCAACTACCAAGTTTTAAAACTGTTCAGACATTTACAGTCCTGCAGTCATTCTACTATTTTTCTTTTGCAGTTTTTTGGCCAGGGCTGGGTTTGAACCCACCACCTCTGGCATATGGGGCCAGTGCCTTACTCCTTTGAGCCACAGGCGCCACCTGCTGCAGTCATTCTAATTTCCAACATACGAAGCTCTCAAAGTCACCTGACCAGCTACTTAGGCCTCTTCTGTCACAGCAGCAGCCACTGCTCTTCTGGTTTTATATAGGTCATTCTAAACAACATGCAGAGTTTTACTTTAGAAATGAAATCCTATACTACCTAGTTTCATAACATTTTCCAGAAAACCTAAACTCACATAGAAGAAAAAGGGTGCTTTATATTAGAAGAACTAGACATAGAGCAGTTAAGTATGAAAGTTCTGGAATCAAACACCTGAGTTTGAATTCTGGCCCCACTGCCTACTAATTACAGCTTAACCCCTCTAAGCATGCTTTTCTCGTTGGTAAGATAGCACTGTTAAAACTTTTAATGTGCACATGCATAAAGTATGCTTAAAATAACATCTGAGGCA